>NW_021703765.1:67809741-67842616 GCF_005190385.1 Monodon monoceros
CGACCGTAACACACTTAGACCTGGCACATCACCTGAGGGAGAGGACCTAGCACACCACTGACCCTCAGCAGATGCCGCACAGATACTGAGCGAAGGAATGCGTGGAACAGTCCAGCGCCAGGGCCAGCAATGAAGGCCCAGCCGGCGGCAGTTAGCTCCCTCTCCCTCCCCCCTCCCGTCTGCTCTCCCTGCCCCTGTCCCTGGAGGCTTCAGGTAAAGGACAAATACCGTACATGGGAGAGGAGAGACAGCAATGCCCAATGTCATCGCTACTTTATTTGATTAGCTCTGACTCTGGCAGGCGGGACACGCGTGCTGGGAGCCAAAGCAACTGTACCCTGACCTCTGGTCCACACGATCCCATCCTTATAACAATTTCCATGACAACAGCAACAGAAAGCCAAGGCTGTGAATTCTCTTTGATAGGAACCGGATGCAGAGATGGGGAAGAAGGACTTTCAAAAGAATGAAGCTCTTTGATTCAGCTCAAGGCGCCTTCACTAAATACCACTATTTTCCAAGAACACACATTTTAACCCTGCAGAGGGAGATTTCTCATGAATAATAAAAAAAGAAAAATGAAAAGAGGAACAAACAAAACCACTGTGGTTCCTTTTCAAGAACGTTCACCTACGGAGAGAGGGAGACTTGGATGGCATCAGGAATATTTTGATGAAAGACAGGCAGAATACAGGGCCTCCTGCCAAGGGGGCCGCATGAACCCAAGATGCCTGAGTGGTGGCTGAGTGCTCAGACATCCTGACTGCCTGACAGAGGAGGCTCAGGGTCCTCCATCCACCTGGTCGGTCAGACAGACAGGAAGACGCAGGGTGAGGCAAAAGAGCTCCCAGATTCTGCAGTTAGAATCACGAGCCCTGGATTTGAATCCCAACCCTGCCACCTACCTGCTGTGTTACCTTGGGTGCATTGCTTCCCACCTGTGGACAGAACTTTCCCATCTGTTAAATGGGCACAATATCATTCGCTCTCCCCCAGGGGTACCACGAGGACTGAGGGAGGGGACACATTCAAGTACAAGTGATTCTAATGTTCTGACATGGCCATGAAATGAGTGACCAACTGTCCTAGTGTCCCTGGGGCTGAGGGCTCGCCTGGGACATGGGACTTTTAGCACTAAACCAGGACAGTCTGAGCCCATCATGTCTCCTGAGGTGCTCAGCTCCCTCCTGGCCTCACCTCTCATCCGCCTCCCGTTCTTCTCTGAGGCAGCCAGGGATGGTGGGGCCTGAGGACCTGGGTTTGAATCCCGACTCTGCCACCCTCTAGCTGTGGGACTCTGGGTGAGTCACCTCTCGTCAATGGAGATGCTGATCCTCATGCAGGATCTGCACTATCTGTTTCACATCCAGCCCCGCTGGTCACCACGTGCGCACGCACGCACACAGGCACGCGGGCATGCTGCACGCAGCCATTCTGCCCCAGGGCCCTGATCTGCCCAAGGACTCAAACTCACTCTGCCTCAGCCCTAAAGAAGGGAACAGGACTCCTAAGTCATTTATAAACCCCCTTCCTCATCTACCATATCCATATGAACCATCCAGCCCCGCAATGCCCTCCACCTCCCCGCAGGTCTGTGAAAGTCAGACATCCGGGCTGTGGCCACGCCCATCTGGGTGGGAGAACCATTCTCCCCCTGCTGGCCGCAGCATCCTCCCCATGGGGTTCTGAGAGGACCCTGTGACACCCACCTGGCTTTGCACTTTCTCCAGCTCCTCCTTGTTAACTGACGTCTTGCTGTCCTCCATGGCCCCCAGCAGGAGCTGCACGTCTGACAATAGTGCATGAGTCCTTCTGAGGTCCCTCCGAAGACGCTTCTCCACATCAAAGTCCCGATGGCCGATCTGGAAGCCAAGGGAAGGCTCTCGTGAGCTAAGATGACAAAGTAGTGGCCAGGGTCCAAGTCCTCTGGAACCTGGCTCCCTGAGTTCAAATCGTGCCTCCACCACTCACACTGTGTGACCTTGGACAAGACCTTTCTCCTCCCCAAGCCTCAGCCTCCTCATTGGCAAAACAAGAATGGCAGCATTATCTTTGACAAAGGAGGCAAGAATATACAGTGGAGCAGAGACAGCCTCTTCAATAAGTGGTGCTGGGAAAACTGGACAACTACATGTAAAAGAATGAAACTAAAACACTCCCTAACACCACACACAACAATAAACTCACAATGGATTAGAGACCTAAATGTAAGGCCAGACAGTATCAAACTCTTAGAGGAAAACATAGGCAGAACACTCTATGACAAATCACAGCAAGATCCTTTTTGACCCACCTCCTAGAGAAATGGAAATAAAAACAAAAATAAACAAATGGAAACTAATGAAACTTAAAAGCTTTTGCACAGCAAAGGAAACCATAAACAAGACCAAAAGACAACCCTCAGAATGGGAGAAAATATTTGCAAATGAAGCAACTGACAAAGGATTAATCTCCAAAATTTACAAGCAGCTCATGCAGCTCAATATCAAAAAAACAACCCAGTCCAAAAATGGGCAGAAGAGCTAAATAGACATTTCTCCAGAGAAGATATACAGACTGCCAACAAACACATGAAAGAATGCTCAACATCATTAATCATTAGAGAAATGCAAATCAAAACTACAATGAGATATCATCTCACACCGGTCAGAATGGCCATCATCAAAAAATCTAGAAACAATAAATGCTGGAGAGGGTGTGGAGAAAAGGGAACACTCTTGCACTGCTGGTGGGAATGTGAATTGATACAGCCACTATGGAGAACAGTATGGAGGTTCCCCAAAAAACTAAAAATAGAACTGCCATACGACCCAGCAATCCCACTACTGGGCATATACCCTGAGAAAACCATAATTCAAAAAGAGTCATGTACCAAAATGTTCATTGCAGCTCTATTTACAATAGCCAGGACATGGAAGCAACCTAAGTGTCCATCGACAGATGAATGGATAAAGAAGATGTGGCACATCTATACAATGGAATATTAGTCAGCCATAAAAAGAAACGAAATTGAGTTATTTGTAGTGAGGTGGATGGACCTGGAGTCTGTCATACAGAATGAAGTAAGCCAGAGGGAAAAAAACAAATACCGTATGCTAACACATATACATGGAATTTAAGAAAAAAAAAAGTCATGAAGAACCTAGGGGTAAGACAGGAATAAGGACACAGACCTACTGGAGAACGGACTTGAGGATACAGGGAGGGGGAAGGGTATGCTGTGACAAAGCGAGAGAGTGGCATGGACATATATACACTACCAAACGTAAAACAGATAGCTAGTGGGAAGCAGCCGCATAGCGCAGGAAGATCAGCTCGGTGCTTTGTGACCACCTGGAGTGGTGGGATAGGGAGGGTGGGAGGGAGGGAGACACAAGAGGGAAGAGATATGGGAACATATGTATATGTATAACTGATTCACTTCGTTATAAAGCAGAAACTAACACACCATTGTAAAGCAATTATACTCTAATAAAGATGTTAAAAAAAAAAAAAGAAAGGCAGCAACCACACCGGGCTGCTGTGGAAATTAAACAGGTGCTTAGCCCACAGCATGACTCGTAGTAAAGGCACAACAAATCTGAGCCGCTGTCATGACTGTTATCACAGCCTGTAAGGACGCAAAGTTATTCTGTCTCATAATCTCTACCACAGCCATCACCTTGCAAGAGCTTACATGTCAGGCGAGGCCCTCTGCTGACGGAAGTCAGGACAGCAGTTACCCTGGAGGGGCAGTGACTGCGTAATACAGGAGTGGGGGCTTGTTTGTGGTGTTAATCTGGGTGCTGGCTTTAAGAGCTGATGCAAATTCAATGAGCAGTACAGGTGGGATAAGGTGTGCTTCCCTGCATGTATGTTACACATCAGTAAATGGTATTAGAAATACCTGTGCTGCTTTTGAAGGTCTAAACCAAGCTTTTCTGTCCCTTGAGCAGGTCTCTTTTGCTAGTATAAAGACAGGCCATTTTCTGCAGAGGAACCTTGCCCAGAGGTCCCTCCCCCAGGATCCTGTCCTCCAAGACAGTAGTCACGTGGCTCCTGAAGAAGCCGCAGCCTGGACTTGGCACGGGGAGGGCGAATTAGGTTCGTTAACAACTCCCAGGGGCCAACAGTACAGGCTGAGACAAACCAAGGGAGGTGCAGAATCAGGTAGGGGCCCGATGAAACCCTGACAGCCCATGGTCTCCCCTAGAAACAGAACACCTACTTCAAAAGCATTGGGGTTAATGTCTCTGAAAGAAACTAACAGCCCCTTTCTCTGCAGGAGACCCGAGGAAGGAACATGGCACCACTCGTCAGATGGGGAGTTTTCAAGAAAATGGGGTGCAGGTGTGTCATCCATGGAACCCAGTTTCTACACCCCTGGACATCTGTGCCTCCACACCAAGTGCAACCAATTCCTGGATGCTCAGAATACCCTGGAATATTCTAGAAAGAACTTGGGATTTAGAATGAGGTGGCCCAGGCTTGAAACCCTGGCTCACCACTTGCTGGTGGTGGGACTGAGGCTGAGTCATGCCACCTCTCAGAACCTGAGTTTCCTCGTCTATAAAGGAAGAGGTAAAAAAAAAAAAAAAAAAAAAAATCTCTAACCTCCATACTGAGATAAGACAAGGATCAGATGTGATAATGGATCGAAAAGTACTTTGTATGCTGTCAAATGCTTTACAAATATAAAAGATTATGAGTACTGTCTGATGACCTGGAATGTATTCCTGTAGACTTTGTGTTATTATTCTACTGCCAGTTCTGAATTCTTTGAAAAATGAGTTGGTTCTTAGAATATAGCCTCTTAGTTCTCAGATTTATTGCTTTGTTAAGTTCAAAATGCTGAGGTGTTGTGTGTGTGTATATATCTCCTCCTGAGCTGAGCAGCTGAGGACTGGGCATGGTGCCAGGCCCTTTGTCACATATTACTGCATTTTACTCCTGTGGTAGTCTCTTTAAAATGCCATTATTATTATTGCCTTTATTAAAATAGTAATAGCTTACACTTTGGGTTTGCTAAGTGTCAGACACTGTTCTAAATGCTTTACGGGTATGAACACATGGAGTCCGCACGGTGAATCTATGGGGTGTGAAGTATTATGATTCCCATTTTATGGATGATGAAACTGAGGCTTACAAAAGTGAAGCAGTTTGCCCAAGATCACACAGCTAATCATAAGTGGCAGAGTTAGGATATGAACCCAACTTTTCTGACTGCAAAGACGTAATTTTAGTAAAATATACAATAAAAGAGGTTAAGTTTTGCGCTTCAATTTAAAAAAAAAAAAAAAAAAGGGTGTTATGAAGGCACAGAGGAGCATCCCAGCCTAGGCTGGGATGGGACCAGACACAGTCTCAAGTAAGCAGGAGCTAGTTAGGTGAGGTGCAGGAAGGGACACAGCTGAGAAACCATCCTGAATATGCGGTTCTGGGTGATTAGCATGAGGGTATAAAACACAGGGATGGGGCAAGTCACAGAATGAGAGAAGTTCCCTGGGGCCAGCTCACGTCTTGTGAGCTGTGTGCAGCTCTTCAGTATGTACTGTCATAGGGAAATGGAGGCACAACCGATAAAACAGAGAGGGTAAGTGATCAGCTCAAGGCCACACTGCTCCTAAGTGGCTACCCAGGGACTGGAACCCAGGCAGCTCAGTAGTAGAATTCAAGTCTCTAACCACTGTACCAGAGTGCCTGGTGAAATGTGAGCCGGGACATCTTAACTCGAGAGCCCAGATTCTTTGCCATGATTACACTCAAGCAACATGCTTTTGCACCTTCCTCATTTTTGTATCTGCTCGTGCTCTGCACACATCCTAAGTGTGGGGCAGGTCAGCATCAGGGACATTCAGGATGACCCCATCCTTGCTGCCAGAAAGACCCTGAAAATGCTGGCACCATCTCCTTTCCAGAGGGATCACTGCAAACAAATTCACAACAAAACCTCAGACCAAGTCATCCTCCCCTTCATAATAAATTGCTACGCAAGAGGAGGGGAAAAAAAAAAACCCAAAACTCATTAGGTTAATGGGAAATAAATGTCATTCTGCAAGTTTACATTTTGCAGCACAAAGATTCAAATTTAGATAAAGCTAGTGAATAATTAACCAATAAAACCAAATGATGTTTAGTGTTGTTGTGGGAAACTGTTCCAACCTGGATTGTTTCACCATTTATCATTAAGGGTAGATTGTTTGGGGCAGTTGTTCAATGTCTGTCATCAAAGAACTCTCTAAGCACTTTTAACAAATGATCTAAAAATGTTATTAGGGGTAATCAAGCCACTTTACAGATGGGGAAATTGAGGCTTAGAGAGAGAACATTATGTAGCTAAAGGTTGCACAGCAAATTAATGGCAGATCTGGATTGCCTGATAACGTTAGGAAAAAAGATGGTCCAGAAAAGGATAATTCTAGTTAACTAAGCCTTAATCACTTTTTAAGCAGCATGGTGTTAGATTTAATTTAAAAAAATACAGGTTTTCAAATAATATATTGATAGACCTCACTTCGAATTCACGTAGGCCACTAACAACCTATATGATCTTGGGCAATGTGCTTTACCTTTTGAGCCTCACTTGTTTCATTTATATGAAGGAACTGATAGTATCTAATAGAACAAAAGAGATCATAGAAGACATTATCAATCTACCCCAAAGCAGGAAAGGAATAAAGGAAGAAGCAAAGAAAGGGGGCAATAAACCAACAAAATTAAACACAAAAGAATTGAAATAATTTCAAATATATCAGTTATTATATAAATGTAAATGAACTAAATTCTCCAATGAAAAGTAAGAGACTAAAATATTGCATTAAAAAGTATCCATCTGTTTAAGGGACATACACACAGAGAAAGGTTAAAAACAAAGAGATAAAAAAGGTCTTGCGGGCAAACTAAAAGAAATCGCACAAAATAAAATAAGGCAAAAATAATTCACAAAGAAAAAAGGGACACCATACAACAATTAGAAAAGAACAATGTACAATGTGCCAAGGAAATAAAACAATAATAAACTTAAATGCACCTAAAAAAAATAACCTCAAAATATATGAGAAAACTATAACACAATTATAAGCAAAGTATATCCCCATGTACCACTATAATTAACAGAAGTATACAAAAATATTCTATTTATGAGAGGCACAGAAACTACAAGATTCCTAGAAGTAAATCTAACAGAAAAGCTCAAGACTTATATGGAAAAAAATAATAAAATATACAATAAAATAAATACTTGTTATTATTATAAGGTATTAATTTATAATAAAAATAAAATATATTTATGAAAGCCATAGATATATGAAGAAACACAGCATGCCCATGATTGCAATACTTCAATGCTAAAAAAATATGTCACTTGTTCCCAACTAACTTACAAACCAATGCATTTGAAAATCCCCACCAGGCTTTGTTATGGAATCTCAATAAGAAGATTAAAGGATCGAAAATGGATAAGACAATTTTAGAGATGAGAAAGATAAGCTGTTTACAAGTTATCAAACCCAGCCATTAAGACCACATGGTGCAGGAACTGAAGAATAAACCAATTAAACAAAATAGGTAGCCCCAAAACACAGCCATACATATATGGAAATTATAGAAAAAATTACTCACGAAATAAAACAAAGGTGGTCTATATCGGGAAAATATAGATTCCTACCTCACACATACCAAAATAAAATCTAGGTGGGACTTCCTTGGTGGCACAGTGGTTGGGGGTCCGCCTGCCAGTGCAGGGCACACGGGTTCGAGCCCTGGTCCAGGAAGATCCCACATGATGCGGAGCAACTAAGCCCACGCGCCACAACTACTGAGCCTGCACTCTAGAGCCCGTGTGCCTGGAGTCCATGCTCCGCAACAAGAGAAGCCACCACAATGAGAAGCCCGTGCACCGCAACAAAAAGTAGCCCCCGCTCGCCACAACTAGTGAAAGCCTGCGCGCAGCAACGAAGACCCAACGCAGCCAAAAAAAAAATTAACTAATTAATTAAAAAATAAAATAAAATCCAGGTGGGTTAAAGGCCTAAAAATGCTCAAAACTTTAGAAATTTTCAGAAATATGGTGAAATATCTTCATGAACTCTGTTAAGGAAAGAAATCTTAAAAGAATCAACCATAACTGATGAATATGACTATATAAAAAACACTTTTTATTAAGTAAAAAACATTATAAACAAAGTGAAACGATTATCCATAGAGTAGGAGATATTTGCACAATATACAACCAAAAGTGGATTAGCATCTTGGATAAGGATCGTGAATAATGAATAGAAAAAAAAGGTGATGACAAAACACTATAAACAGGCAACGCACATAAGAGAAAACCATAATAAACGTGAAAAATGCACAACTTCACTAGTCATGAGGGACAAGCAGTACAACTTAACACTCAGTAACAGGTAAAGATCTTTAAATGTCTGACAGTGCCACGTGTCGGGGGGGGGGATGTGTGGTAGCAAAGAAAAAACTGCTGGTGACAATGTAAACCGCCACAATCACTTTGAGGAACAATCTGGGCAACATCTAATAATTCCAAAATGGTACATTCCTAACAGCCAGCAATTCCTCTTCTAGATCCATACCCTGGAGAATCTCTTTCCCACGTGCACAGGGAGACATGTATAAGAATATGCACTGTAGCTCTGCGTCCTAGAATGGAAACAGCTAAATATCCAACAGAAGAGTAGGATTAGAGAAAATGAATACTGTGTAGCAGTTAAAAAAGAACAGATTAGAGCTACATGTATTATCATGGAGGAATCTCAAAAACAGCAAAAACAGAGTACAGAAGGGGAGCAGTAGAAGTAAAGGCAGAATCGCACGTACTGTATACAGTTAAAGTTCAAATACACACGCAGGGGAATTAAAGCCTCCAACCTCAGGAGAACGGTCCCCTCTGGGAGCGAAGGACAAAAAGATGGAAGGATAAAGGGATGGGAGATGAGGAACAGAAACCAAGGGGCCACCAACTGTTTTTGAAATGCTTTGCTTCCTTAAAAACATCTGAATCTGATGCGGCAAAATGTTAATTTATGTGAACCCCGTCCTCTTGATGCACAAGCATCAATTACACTGTCTGTTCTACTTTCCCATGTGTTTGGCAAATGTCTTACTAAAACATTTAAAAGTATCCAATGTGACGTTATTCAAAGGCTCCAGCTTGGTGACTAACACAAAATTAGCTTCTCATTCACTTAAACTTACCTTCTCCTTGCATGTGAAACTTAAAATTTTAGCAATATTTATAAAAACCTTTCTTTACTGAATTAATTCCTTTGTTTTCTTAAACAGACCATGCTGGATAGAAGGCAACCTTCTCCCAGCGATTTCCAAGTATCATTCTAGAATCAAATCCTGGGGTGTTCTCTCTCGTGCTGATGCCAAAGGGAGAGGAGCCTCAGTGGCTCTGCACTCAGTGGCCCCAGTTTGCTTGGCTGAAAATCCAGAAAACCCGAAGAAGGAAGATCATGTAGTTCTCCCACTGATGTCCTCAGCTTCCGACTCTCACTCTCACGGCTGTAGGGGTCCCGCTCTAGAATTCACTCATTTACTCAATTTAAAAAAACAAAACAAAACATAGTGAGCACCTATTTGTTCGAAGCCTGGCTGCCCTGGATGACCATTTGGAGAGGGCCCACATTTCCCTGTGAACAAGAGGAATCACTGTGGGAAGGTTATTGACAGCAAGATCGTTACTAATTAAAAGATAATGAACACAAGTTAAGCAGATACATTAAAAAACACTCCTATGATATTTAAAAAGAAACCATGGAAGCCACCAGCACTCCTCTCCAATGTCGGGGTTTCATGGAGGAGCCATTCCCCCCAACTCTGATACCGGGAGCTGGCTCTGGGCGCTGCTGGCTGCTTCCTTCACAGCAGTGGTTCCTGTAAAGAGGGAGGTTGATTGTGTCCTGGAGGAACATGTGGTAACGTCCGTAGACACTGCTGATTGTCACAACTGAGGGAGATGCTTCTGGCATTTAGGAGGTGGAGGCCAGCGATGCTGCTCAACAGCCTACAATGAGACAGCGCCACCTCCCCCCAGCGCCCCGCCCCCCCCAACCCTGGCCGCCAACAACAAAGAATGATGCAGCTCAAAACGTCTGCAGTGCTGCAGCTGACAACCCTGGTCTACGGCGACGACGGCAAAACCCCACAAGGCTCTGCTCTCCAGCAGCTCAGAGCAGTTCATTAGATCACGCAAAGCCAAGGAGACAGAAGTGGCCCAGCTAAGGGTCTAAAGCGTCACTGGCCTGACTCTGCCTTCAGCAAAAGTTTATTCTCACGAGGCCAGCTCTGAGCACAGCAGCCATTCACAGTCACCCCGTCAAAGCAAAGGCTGTCTATACTCTCACCCTGACAGCGGCTGAAGGCAAGGCGACCTCGTCTGTCATGTGTGGCTGGGCCCACTCTCTTTACTCTCAAGGGTCCTTCCAAGAACCCTGCTGTGTGAAGACTCCCCCCACGGAAGGTCCCCTCTGAAGAGGCAGTGAGTGAGGGCAGAGACAGAATTGGTGGAGAAGAAGGCGCCTGGGAGGAGCAGGTGGAGGCCAGCTGAAAGGTCTACCTGGGCTGGTCTTAAGACCCCTCCAGCTGGTCTCCCCACGAATCAGCTCTCTAACAGGGCCCCCAGAGGCAGGGAATGCGCTTCCCAAATGCCTGCTGGTGTCTCCCTCTTACCTGATCGCAGAGGGTTCCGATCAAGCCTTCTAAGTCCTGCTTCTCACGGAGGACCATCTGCTTCTCCTCATATTCTTGCTCCAGCTGCATTTCCAGTTGGCGGAGCTGTGGGCACAAAGGGCAGATGCAGGCATAGGATACAAGAGCTCTACCCGACAAACCCCACGAGGCAGGGACCATCTGGAGGATGGGGTGGGGGAGGTGGAGTTCATGGCCCCTCGCCCAGTTCCACAACGGCTCACCTAGCAGTTAGGAGGGGGTGTCTCTGTCAGAGAACTTGGGAGCCTAAAAGCTCAGGAGCAGGACAACTATGGGGAGAGCTGGCCAATTACGGGGAGCCCCCTGCCATTCACTGTGAAGTCCCCGCCCCCAGTTCCCTTCCCATTTCCTAACACAGGTCTCCTTCCTCTGCCACGACCCAGCTTGAAGAGTTACAAGTCTTGGCACTCTGACTTTTTAAGACTCTGCACAACATTGTATCCAGCATAATAAGGTGCGTTCACCTCGCTTGCTAAATCACAACATTGTATCCAGCATAATAAGGTGCGTTCACCTCGCTTACTAAATACACAACATTGTATCCAGCATAATAAGGTGCGTTCACCTCGCTTACTAAATACACGGACGCAGCAAACAAAACAAATGTTGCGTTTGAGATTATTTGGTGTTTGGACTGCACGTTTGTCTCTCCAAAATTCCTAATCCCAATGCAGTATTATCTGCCGATGGGGCCTTTGGGAGATAGTGAGGTTTAGATGAGGTCATGAGGGTGGAGTCCCCATGCTGGGATTAGTGCCCTTATAAGAAGAGACACCAGGGACCTTGCTTCCTCTCTCTCTCCACTGTGTGAGGACACAGCGAGAAGACAGCCGTCTATCTACAAGCCAGGAGCAGGGCCCTCACCCCACACCAAATCTGCCAGCACCTCGATCTTGGACTTTCCAGCCTCCAGAACTGTGAGAAATATATGTTTGTTGTTTAAGCTCCCCCCCACCCCAAGACCCCAGTCTATGATATTCTGTTATAGCAGCCCAAGCTGACTAAGACCTTTGGCTACAAGCAGCTCATTTAGTTTACAATTGGCTCTGATTTCTCGGTAATCACCCAGCAATGGCAGGCACTCCCTGCTAAAGCGGACGCCCCACTATAACGGTGCTTTGCACATCGTCTTCTGCACCAGACTCTCTCATGTGTGTTGTCTCACCCCTTCCTCGTTTCTCCATCCTGTGCTCTCAATGACCTTCTTTCACAGACGGGAAAACTGAGCCAGAGGGCGGTCCTGAAGCATAGACTCCTACGTCAACTGCTGCTAACAGTCAGCATTCTGTCTCCTGGCCCCAGCTCTTGTGCCACACCAGACAGCCATCAGCATTCCCACCCAGGTCTCTAACGATTGACCTCCTGCCATGGTGAGAGACAGACTGAGCAGAGCAGTCACTAGATGTGCAGTCAATGTTAGTATTTGTGATAGAGAAAAACACCTTTCTCTGACCTCCCCCTCCCCCTTTATAAATCTGTCCATGGAAAAGCCTCAGGAGGGTCTGTCTGGGTCACATCTCCAACTCATCAGGGTCCTGGCTCAGGGCACTCATGATGCTCTGAGGCACTCTTGGAATGCACTAGAAATTATGCTCCCTTCACCTGAGGGCACATGGGCAGGGACTGGGGGCTTCCATCTCCTGACCCACGTAGAGAAAAAAAGTACTGATGTATGGTCATTTCAGAAGAAAGTTCGTTTCAAAATTTTCTTTTAAGAGTGAGAGACACAAAGCACTCCGCTCACACCTGCTTAAAATGAAGACTGCAAAAGTGAAACTCGTTTTGGAAAATATACAATAAAAATTATGCATCAAGCAAGGCAAAGTTTTCTGGAGTGTGTTCTGTAGAACATTTCCACATAGTGTTCACACGTATACTGTGTGTGTGTGGTGGGAAGGGAGGGAAGTCCATGCTAGAATAAGTGTGGGAGCCACTGAGTTAATAGGGCCTTCCATGCAGTACTTATCAGAGCCTTTGGTGAGTTCATGTGCAGGAAGTGCTAAAGGATGCAGCACTGCCCAAGGTTGACTTCTATCAAGTGCTTTCTAAATGGCCTTCCATAGTCCAAACATTTGCAAAATTAAAAAACTTTTTTTTTTTTTTTTGCGGTATGCGGGCCTCTCACTGCTGTGGCCTCTCCCGTTGTGGAGCACAGGCTCCGGACGCGCAGGCTCAGCAGCCGTGGCTCACGGGCCCAGCCGCTCCGCGGCATGTGGGATCTTCCCGGACTGGGGCACGAACCCATGTCCCCTGCATCGGCAGGCGGGCTCTCAACCACTGCGCCACCAGGGAAGCCCCTAAAAAAAAACTTTTAAAATCTAGTTATTTTGGTTAAGAGATTGGGCTTTGGAGTCAGACAGACCTAAGTTCAAGTCCGAGCTCGTTTACTTCCCAGTGAGGTAACCCTGGGGAAGACCCTTCACCTTTGGGACTCTAGTTTCCTCATCTGTAGAACCAGGACTATAAACCTTACAGAGTGCTTATGAGAATTAAATAAGCTGACAGACGTAAAGAACCCAGCCTGAAACATGGTGCCCACTGGGTATTCAAAGAATCTCATTCATTTCTCCCAAATATGCAATAATGGAAAATAAGCAGAAATTGGCCCCTCAATGATAACTCCCAGCACTTTACAGTTTATAAGGCATCTGCCATTCTTTCCTCTTATGCTCACAACAGCGTAGGTAAGGTAGAACATTTTCTCTTATTGCTCCCATTTTGTAGATGAGAAAACTGAGTCTTAGGGAAGTTACAAGACTTACTCAAGGGCACACAGGTCTGGTTGAACCTAAAATCTATGACTCTTCTTTTCCAACTCTGGGGAGTTTTGGGGGGAATGCACTTGGCCCCTTGGGATGATCCATGTAAACCCCCAGAGGGGCTGAGCTCTAAAGGGGCCCCAAAAGGAGTATCTGAGGAGCAGGAAGGGCAGCAGATGCAGCAGCACCAACCACTGGGAGTGGAGAGGGGCTCAGTTCTTACTTACTCCCCTCCCCCTCCCCCGGGGCGATGATAGGGTGCCGAGGCGACCCCATCTGCCCAGGACTTCCTCACTAGAGTCCCGTCTCCGCCGAGGTCCTGACACCCAGGACCTCCAGCCCCGCCCAGGATGATGCTCTTGGGGGGATCTGCAGAGCACCAAGTCCCTGAACCCTCCTTCTCTTGGATGGATTAGTCACACCCAAGAGCAAGGCAACAACCAGGTTTGTTCCCTGGTTCCTCTGGAAGGATCAGCTACCTGAAGATCCACACACACACCGGTATTGCTCATAAGTTTCCAACCATCAAGGGTTACATTACAAAGCTCTGTTCAATAGTTCCACATCTGTGATCTCCTTGAATCTTCCCTGTGACCCTGCAGGGGGCCATCATTATCCTATTTTACGGATGAGAGAAGTGAGGCTTATTAGCAAGGTTACGTGATTTCTCCAACGCCCCACAGCTGATAGCTGATGGAGTTGGGACTTGATCCAAACCTCTGTGACTCCAAATAAAGTAGCAACATTGGCTTTTTGTTTGTCTTATAAACTGGCTCTGAGTGACCAGCGGTGGATACAGAGAATGGAGTGTAGTTTAGTTGGGGTTGAGGGTTTAAAATCACTTTCCCAAAATCACACAGTTGTTAAGCTGGAAGGGCAAAGATTCAAACCAAGAGTCTATGAGTTCCAGCACCCATGCTCTCAGGCCCTGCAGTCTGGAGGTCTCTGTAGAGACTCTGCTTAGGGAACTAATAATCGGAGTCAACCTTGGGAAATGCTACTCGGCCCCTTCTTGGAGATTCACAATGTACCCAAGGCTATGAAAGGCCCACAGAAATCCTACCCAGACAAAACCTGTTAAATGAGGCTTAACCCAAAGCTTCTCAGCAATTCCATTTTAAAGATTCATCTCACATTCACATCAGTGAATGCATCTGTAAGGAGGTCTGTCTCAGCACTGGCCATAAAAACAGAAAACCCTAAATGTCCAATGACAAGAGAATTAATGAGAGCACACGCCTAAGGTGGAATGCTTTTATAAGCCATTAAACATGTACATTAGATCTGCATTTACTGACATGAGAGGAGGCCCAGGACAAATTTCGAGTGAAAACAGCAGCATGACCCCATTTAGGTGAAACGATCTCTCTACAAATATGCACGTGTGGGTACAATGAAAGAGAGAGAGGAAAGAACATTTAAAAATAGTAATAATGATGGTGCCTTGGTGGTAAGATTTCAAGGGTTTACTGCCTTCTTACACACTGTCCGAAATGTCTGCAAAGAGCTTGGATAAAATGTAAGAAATGATTTGCAAGGCAAATAGCCAGAAGGGACTGGTCCCTTTCTTGAAACATATAAATCCTTACCCAAAGCATCAGTCACATGGCACTGTGGGCTCTTGGTAGAAATCTTGGGGTGATTATGCTAGACAGTTTCAGAGGATCGTAGTTAGGACAGGTACGTCTGCTCCAGCACCCTTGAAAGCACTGGGGAAGCTAAGGTCTCAGGTGGTTGAAGGGACTGTCCCCAGGCCCTGGGATTCCCCTCACTCTAAGGATGAGGCACCCAGGCTGACCCTGCCGGGACCCCAGGACACAGCTGTGCTCGTGGCTCATATACCCGCTTCTGGCAGGACTGGCGGATGTCCTCCATCTCCTCCTCCGTGTCCTCTCGGTCCTTCTGGTGCATCTGCTTCATCCGCTCAATCTCCAGCTCAAACCGCTGGCGGAGCTGGGGGCAGCAAGGACAGCGCGTAAGGGTGACCCACACCATCCATGTCGTTCTTAGCATTTCAGCTGCATTTTTCATTTTGGGACTGCATGGATGAGAGTCAAGTTACCCCCCCCACCCCGCCCCAGGCACCCAGGGAGGTCAGAAATGGTAGATAAATAGCCCAAATGCTGCCTCTATCCCTTCTGTGGTCATAACGTCACTAATCAATCACACTCTTTGCCACTGCGTTTAGATATCATTTTGGAATCCTTCTCAACACTCTCAGGATGAAACAGATTTGTCATCCCTGGAGCAGGCATCAGGGAAGTTCTTCTAGATGGGCAGATAGGTGGGTGAATTGATGGTAGAATAAAAGTTTACTTATGAAGACAGGAAACCCTGGAGAGGGAGATGACTTGCCCAAGATGCTACCTTGACAATTCACTTTGCCTCTGATTAGTTACCTTGCTCTGTGGAAAACAGCCTTCTTAAGATACATTTGTGATAGTTAGATGAGATGACATATAAAGTGCAATGCCTGGCACAAAAAGATTACGTTTTCTTTCCCCATTATTTTGAAAACAGAGTAAGGATTGGCCCCTCCCTTCCCGGAAGCCTGACATAACCAAGAACTGTGTTCCCATTAAGGAGATGAGCCTTTTCAGTGAGAGCCTCCACCACCTGCTCAGGGCAGGAAAAGAGCTGCGTGTGATGTTTAAGCTGTGCCATCTTACATAAAAGGCTCTAGAACTGGAGGCAGAAGTCACGGGACCCAATTCTAGTTCAAGAGTTTACTTTCTTGATTTTCATAATTCAGAGACTGATCCAAGCTCTTGCTTGTCAAGTTTTGTGGCATATTAGAATCACCTGATGCCTTTTTTAAAAAAAATGTCAATTCCAGGGCTTCACTCTAGACCTACTGGGTCAGAATCTCCAGGATACGGGCCTCAGGAACCTATACTGTTAAGCTTTCATTGATCTATCCTCTTCGATGCTGTTGGTCATGGAGCAGCATGTAGAAACTACAACGTCCTGACCATTTGCTACTCTACCCTGGCACCTCACAGCAAGCTTTCATGAGGCTACAATTGCTGCCTCTCTAACATGGACATGCAGTCGAAAAAAGACAACTGTGGTCTTTCCCAACGTTGATATTCTCTACTACATAGGACTGTGGCGAAGAGGAAGAAGAACGGTGTGCATCAGAGCCCCTATTGTAGTTCCCGGCAGAAAGCAGGCTCACTTTAAATGCCAACTTCCTTCCCTGCCTTCTTTAAAATGACAGAGGTTATGGGAAGGTAATCCAAAATGAGGAGCATTTAAAGCAAGTAAACGTAGTATTTCTTTTTTATTTTTTCCCTAGCCTCTTGGACACTCCTGACATCTGCAATATCATTTATGTCAAGCTTATATGAGTTAACATAAAACTTCCTGGAAAAAGTGCTATGTTCTAATCAATAAATATCTCCTGGATGTCTACAATAGCCCAGTGCAGTGTGAGGTGATGGGTGAAGCTGAAGATGGATGAAAGGGTTGAGTCAGCTTCGCCTCCTGTGTAAGCTGACGGGGGGTACTGGGAAGCTACATTCAGCCTCGGTCCCTGAGGTCACCGTAGCACATTTCTGCTTCCAAGCACCGAGTGGTCCCCTGGTGGCATTTTCAAGAGGTAACGCAACTTTCCAAAGTGCTCACTCTACTCTTGACTCTGGGTTTCTTTGTGACGCTGCTCCACCCTCTACGTCCCAGAACAACCTGCACAGATATCCCACCTCCTTCACGAACCTTCACAGATTCACAGCTGGGGTTGGGGGGAGGCTAGGGGGTTGACAAGGCTCCGACTTCATTGTACAGATGAGGAGACTAAAATCTAGAGAAAACGGGGGGCTCGCCTAACATCACACAGACCCCATCTGCATGGGATCATCTTGCAGTTCCATAAATGCCACGTGACCCCCCTGCCTCCAGGCCTTTGCAGTGGCTGTTCCCCCTGCCTGGAACTCTCCTCGTCAGCCAACTCAGACTCATCCTTCAGCTTTCAGCTTCAGTAAATATCACTTCCTCCAGGAAGTCTTCCCTGACTGTTCCAAACCTGCTCCCCAAACCAGATTCTGCAAGTTAAACCTCCCCGTAACACGCAGCATAACTACAACCTTCAGCAGAGCGGAGACCACGTGCGTCTTGCTTACAGCTGCGTCCCCAGCGTCCACCCCGTGCCTGGCACACAGTAGGTGCTTAATAAATATGGGTTTGACTGAGTAAAGATGCTGTTTTCTGAACCACTCCAGACTGTCCCTCCACGCCTGCCACATCCATGTCTCAATGCTCAGCAGACTCCATCCCCATGGAGGGGGGATAAGTGAGAAGCAAGGGCCAGCACCCCAGCCTCCCCCCAACCGCCCCCACTCCCTCACACCACTTCACCAGAGCAGCTCAGTTTATTTGCTTTTATGTATTCATGCTGCCTGGTCAGATGTTCTTGAAAAAGGAGTTCCAACCTTAAAACCATTTCAACATAATTACCCCTTATGAAATCCCACATGAGAAATTTTTTTAGAACTAAGCATCAAGAAAAGCCTTGCTTCCCCTTGAAAGCCTAGCTTGTTTTTATCTTGGGGATGATAAAAAAAAGCATGTAACTCACATTTCCTTTTTCTCTCTGGCCACCAGGAATTTTAGAGCTAAACCTATTAAGTGTGTAAGATCGTATGTTTTGCGTGTCTGCTTATTAATTCACCACCCCACCGTTCCTTAGCACCGGTTGTAATTTGTATTTTTCTGGTTTGGCTTGTTTTATTTATTTTTCTATTTTATTATGCATACATCTTATAAGCTGCCTCGAATTCTTTGGGGAATGAGTTGGGCATATAAACAAACAAGCAGACAAAATATTCCTCAGGTGCTTCATTGAGGGGGCTGGTACAAGAGTATTGGATTCCTGCCTTATTCTCCTCAGTTATTTTGCATTTTCCAAAGATCGGGGTTCCCATCTCCCTGGAGGCTGTGCACAGCACAGGTAGCCGAGGCGCTGTGGAGTCAGATGGCGCAGGCTCCAAATCCCGTCCCTGAGCCTCAGTTTCCACATCCGTAAAGTGGGGATAATACTAATACCTCAGCATATAAATTTCTTGTGGAGATTGATGAGGTGAGATGTGAGGAGAGCTTAGGGCTGAGTCTGGTACACAGACAGCGCTCAATAAACACCAGATATTGGGTCAACAGTTATTTAATGAGTACCAGCTATGCACCGGCCTCATTCCCGGCTCTGGAGATGCCCTGATAAGCAAAATCAACCAAAACATCCTCCTGTTTCCCTGAAACTTATATCCTAATGGGGGAGAGAAGCATTGAGCACACTTTTTAAAGCACTATGGCATATGATGGCAGGTGCTTTGAAGGAGAACCAAATGGCTAAGGAGCGGCGTGGAGGTGGGGTTGTTTGCAAGAAGGAGACCAGGGCAAGCTTCTCGGAGGAGCTGACACTGACGCTTGCAGGATGGTAGGAGGGGGCTACATCATGAAAGGTCTGAACGTCAGACCTAGGGGGTTGAGGTGCTCTGGGGTACTAGGGAGCCACAGAAGGATGACGAGCAGCTGAGTGAGGCGCCTATGTCGTATTTTGACAACAGCCTTCTGCACTGGAGTCAGCGTGGGGCAGGGCATCGCCCTGGACAGGACCTTCCTACCTGCTCCAGCTGCTTGATGGTGTTTTCCTGCTGGGTGTGGATTTTCTCTTGCTCGAGGGCGCTGGATTCCAGCTTCCAGAGCCTCTCCTTCAAGCCCGCAATGCAATTCTCCGCCAGAGAGGGTGACCCCAGCAGCTCCTGCTTCTGGGCCTGCAGCAGCTCCACCTCCTGCTTCAGCTGCAAGGTTTCTTGCTCCTTTCCCTACAGAGACAAGGTGGGCAGAGATCCGAAGTCACGTGACCATACTCCTGCTCCCCCTGGGACACCTCTACAACCTGCGGGAGGGCGCTTTCCACTGTTCAGTGCACGTCATCTCCACTGCCATCTCCACCTGGATCTCGCGGCCCCCCGTCGCGCCCCCTGTGGGACACCAAGGGCCCCTCCCTGGGACAGCTCAGACAGGCTGGGGTGGGGATTTTGTGGGAAGCAACGCCCTTGCCCCTAGAGCTAGACCTCAAAGCACAAACAGGAGGTGTTTGCCCTATTTGAAAGCTGTGTACCTGCCAAGGGTGGGCCTGAGATGTTGGAGCAGGGAAGCCAAGTGGCCAGGCATGACTCTTCCAGGTTAGAAAGTCAGCTCCAGGGTGAAAGAAGTTTGGGCTACATCATGAAGGAGCTGCCCGCCAGGCTAAGAGGTGCAGAGGTTCTCCCAGAGTAATAGGGAGCCACAGCAGGCCTTGAGGAGCAGCTGAGGGAGGTGCCTGTGTCACATTTTAATCAAACCCCTCTGCACTGGCACCTGCAGGGGACAGGGCACTGCCCCTAGCTGGGTCTATAGCTAACTCATCCTGAGCAAGCCTCTCCCCGCTCCCAGGTGGGCAGCTCGGAAGTCAGGCAGGTGACTGGAGCGAGATCCTGAGGGACGTGGAGCTAGGGAGGCCTGCTCATCCATCACCTGCCACCCACGGTTTGCTGAGTCAGGCGCGCTGGGCTCCGTGACGCTGCCGGCACTGGCCGACCAGGACGGCCACACGCAGAGCTCTCGCCCCGCACCATCGGCAGCAGGCGCGCGAGGGAGGGGTTTCCTGAGACCCCGCAACCAAGAGCCAGGGGGCGCTGTGCCCCCGCCCCTCACCTTCAGCTGCTGCTGAAGCTTGCCCAGCTCGCACCGGACGCTGTTGTTCTCCTGGGCCGCTTTCTCTCGGAGGCCCTTCTCAAACACGGACTCTCCCAGGGCCTGGGCCAGCTGCGTGTCAAACCTGTCAGAGCAGAACGCGGGTCACGGCCCCGAGGCGGGTGTGCCTGGGCCGGGGACGGGGGAGGGAAGGTGGGTGCTGGAGAGAGGCAGTTAGCTTGCTGAGAACCGCTAGGGAGAGAAGGAGAATTAAATGATGGAGGGTTTGTGGATGTGGGGTAGGAATCCTGAACACCAGAGGGCAACGCTGAGGGTTTATAGTTTCCACAAAAATACCGGACACTTATTTAAAATGTGACAAAAACATATACACAAAAATAAAAATAGAATAAAACTATACAAATAGAGAATAAGAACAAAAAACATATAGATATATAGAAAAAACTAACCTATCAGGTTTGCTGACATACGCCAAGGACCTTTAATTCTACAAGGCCCGGGTTTGGCATCTAATACCATTGATTGGCACACGAATGTATTTATCAGCACAAACAAGGGATATTCAACATTCATACTGTGCATGATACCGTGGGGCTCATGCACTCATTAGCCATATTACAGCACGGTTATTACTGATAGAATGCTGGACAGTTATACATTCCATCTTGTCTTCATTTGGTTCCTAAGCAGAAAACACAGAGACTGGACAGTCCTAGGGGGGCCGCTGGGGAATCAGGAAGTACCTACTTTGCAGCGCACCTGCCCCTCCACGATGGTGACCGCTAGGTGGGAAGCGCTTCCTGGACTGGACATCATTCCACTCGTCAGCCTCTGTCCCTATCACAGGCGAGGAAACTGCAAGAGGCTCTGATAAGCCTCAATAAGATGTGACTTTGGTCACTTGCCCTCAGCCTACACAGAAAGGCCACGTGCTCCAGGGAACTGGGTGTGGCCAGAATGGCTGAACTGGGCATGGGGTTTTGGCCTTGGTGAGAAGAAGGTCTCCCTTGTTACAAGATTATCCAATGTCCCTTAACGCTAGATGGTCATTCAAAGCCTCAAGACTCCTGTAAGAGCCAACTACAGGTCATATGAGGGGGGCCTACTGTTGGAAGGGCCCAGAGGCTTTCTGATTGGCTGTTGGTGACATCATTCAAGAGGCACTATTGGCTGCCTCTGAAATGGCCACACTGTGATGATGATAATGGTCCAGCAGTCCCAAAGTGCCAGGCTCTGAGCTGGGATCCATGGGGTCCTTATAACAATTCAGTAAGAAACACATTATAATCATTTCATACAAGAGAAAACTGAAGTTCAGAGAGGTGAGTGATTCAGCCAAAATCCCAAAGTGGGTTTGAGCCAGCTTCTCTGCTGATTTAGCTGGTCCCCCATCTACCTGTTCATGCCCTGGAACAGGGAAGGAAATACACTGGGGGCCAGACAGTGATGGATGTTTTAAAGGAGTCCTTACTGGGCCACCTGATGCCAAAGAATGCCTCCAACAGACCCTAACTTTTGGAACACACTGACCGACGAACTGCCTGAGGCCAGAGGGACTCACACCCTTCACCCCACTAGGAGCAGGCTAGGGGTCCAACCTCCCGTGGCTCCAGCACAGGCCTTTTCCCTGTGGAAGCAGCTGGGAGCTCCATCAGCCCTCGGAACTGAGCTTTGTGACCCATGAGTAACCATGGCAACAAGAAGCCAACCTCAAATGGAGCCATTCTGGGCCACTCTGAACTTAGAAGCCAAGGTGGGGCAGGGAACTCTATCAGCATGGAGACATCACTCCCTCCAGAGCCCAGCAAACTAAGGAGGCAGCTGCATCTACACTTCGATTAAGCTTAAAGAGGTGTGAGAGAGTAACACTAACTTCTAGATCTCTCCCTCACTACAGGCATTCTGCCTGAATTTCCACCGTTAGACAGAGACTTCTACTCCCTTATGGGCTCCCTGCTAAAATGCTAGCCCACCTAGAGAGGTAATGGCTGCTATTTGCAATGAGCATCAAAACATAAATTAACTTCTGCTAAGATATGGTAACGGAGTACAGAGCATGACAGGGCAGGTAAGTCTTAAGAAGAAGAAATGTAAGTATGATGAAATGGTGACTTTCCCGGTGGCCATCATGGGGAGGTTCTTGAGGACCTGGAATGAAGGATTCTGTCCAAGGGGGTCGATCACAGGGAAGACCAGAGAGATGGAATTTTCTGGCTGCATAAACTCCAAGGGCAGAACCCTGGCCCTGCCACCCATCAGAAATCTGAAACCCCCTCATAAGGCCTCTCAGAAGTAGAACCCACAGATAAGGGCCAGAATTGTCACAGCTGGCAGAAACCTGAGGGGTGATGGAGTCTCACTTCTCAATTTACAGATGGGGGTCTGTCAGAGCCACTCTTCAGCACCAGGTGGCCTGCTTAAGTCCGAGGACAGCTCTGAAACATCAGTCACTGTCTGGCCCAGACAGGTAGTGTCACTTGACAAGGTCACCCAGGAAATGACCACGGTGGGACTAAGCCATTCTCCCCACTGCAAGGACAAGGTTTAGCCAGAGCATCCATGGGCAGGTGGAAAAGGAAACAGAGTCAGTTATCAGCAAGAAGAGAATAAACTTCTCTCATCTTGGGGGGGCACTAATAACACCCCAAAGAGCTTCTTTTTTCCCCCCCCAAATGAAGGAGCCAGCTCAGGAAAGCTCAAAGGTGAATGAGAGAAACAATATTTAATGCAGACCGAGTTCAAAGCCTGTGCCAGTCCCAGGGAAATATAACTCAGCTTGCTACCTAGTGGAAATAGGCAACCTCGGCAAAACCACATCCTGGCACACATAGCAAGGTTTTTCTGTATTTTTATCCTGGATCTTCTCAAAGAGGCTGTATTTCATCTATTTGCCTCCTAGGAAGTTTCCATTAGGGCTTATCTGGCTCAGAACAAGACCCCTGCACACCTTTACCCTCACCAGGTGAGCTGAAGAACTTTGGACACAGCCAAGAAGTCCAAGGATGAAGCTGAGGTTGCATGTAAGGAGGCCTGTGAGTGTAAACTTGGGCTCCTGGTCTAGGCTCCACCCACGGAAACCTGTGGCAGCACCGCTGGAAAGCAAGCACGGGAACCAGTGTGCAGATTCAAGACTGGCATCTTGTTTGTGCACAAAGCCCAGTCCCTGCCAGAACTGCTCACGTGAGCTGAGAGTCTAAACTTCAAATGAAAAGGGCACTGACTCAAGTTTTTGGCCTCCCCACCATTTTCAACAGTGAGAATAGGAACCAGACTCTAGTCCTGCGGGATCTACCAACTGTTATCATCTAGTCTTCACCACAAGGGAGGCGCTCCACCTAAGGAGAAGAATCAGGCTGAGAAGGGTTGAATGACTTATCCAAGGTCACACAACTAGCAAGAGGCCCAGCTGGGACTTGAACCAGAACTTGCACCCCTAACCACCAGGCAAGGCTGTCTTTGCCCTCCACAATGAACTCTACACTTGATAAGTGGGGATGCGGAGGCCCAGAGGGGCCAGGAAAGTTCCCCAAGCTCACATGGTCAGTTGGTAATAGAGCTGAGACTGGGTAACAGAAAAGAATTATTTCTTGCTAGATTCTTGGGAGAACCATATAGGAATGTGTGAGGGGAGAGAGAGGAAAATTAGAGCAGAACAAGGATGATAGGCTCCATGGATGAAGAGCCCTGACTGAAGTGGAGGGGTGTGGAAGAATCCGGAGACCCCAGAAGACCCCAGCACCCAGGTGATGATGTGGAACTCGACTCACTTCTTCTGCTTCTTCTCTAGCTCGTGGTTTCGGCTCTGCTGGTTCTCCAGCAGGAAGTGGGTGTCCTGCAGGTCGGAGGTCAGATGGTGGCACTTCCTCTTCAGCTGCTGGGCCATCCTCCTGGCCCCCTCGTAAGCACTCTGCAGCTCCCCAAGCTGCGGGAGGAGTAGAACAAATCAGCCATCTCTGTCAGCGCTGAACTGCCCCTACTTTATAGGTGAAGTAGCTGCTGTTTCCAGTGTGAGTGTAATGGGAAGAGAATAGGAACAGGAGCTGGAATGACCCCGTCCTGACCACTTTTCACCTGTGTCACTGTGAGGAAGCTACTTCTCTGAGCTTCAGTTTGCTCAGGGATAAAACGGGGGGCGGGGGTGTCTATCATTCTCTTAGGGTTTTTAATTTTCCTCAATAATCCTCCTGCCAGTGTGCCCACAGATTCTTTACATGCCCTGCCTCAACTCGACAGCCCCTTAAGGACTATGCATAATTGATAACCCCATCAGTGGGCATAATCTGGGGAGACGCATGCGGATCAGCCATGAAGCAGCCAAAATGGCACATGGAGAAAATCTGACCAGGAAACCCCTGAGACAGGCTCTAAAGGTCAGGGCGGTAAGTGGCACTTGAGATGGGCTGACTTCCACGGGGACACGCGCTGCTGGAAGCAAACAGAAAAGCCACGGCACTTGCATCTTCCTCCAGGAAACACCCTCCCAAATGTCCTAGTTTAGATCTGGGAGAGACGGCAACTCAGCACACTCGCTTTGAAGAAATGGCCTCATTAAAGAATTGCTTTAAATAAGCAAAACGCTGAGTTAATGAAGCCTGTAATTCTAAATTCAGTATTTGAAGGCAAATGGGATGTTTTCATATATTCTGCTGCTCAGAAAATGGTTGCACTTCTATTACTTTTTAATGTAGCATGAGTATCCCTCCTTCCTTGGGGAGGCTGACCCGACTTTATAATTTGTTATAAAAAGAACTGGGCTGTTCCCCTGTGGCTGTCCCTCACTGGTTATCTATGTCTTCTGAGTATCATGATACAATGTCCAGCTTGGAAGTGACCCCTAAAACCATCTCCAGAGAGCCTCACTTCCACTGTTTATAAAATCCCGTGTGATCTCATCGTGGCCCACCTCTGCAAGTTGATTCCATGATACTTTGCTCTCACAATGAGGAGATATATATACATACATAAAATAGCAGGGCAGGAAATACGACTTCAACTCTTATTGTGCTAACCTCTAATGGGGACACCAAGAAGTAAGCAGATACTCACAACACGGCATGATGAGGCTTACATCGGGGAAATAATTCAGGGGCACCCAACCCAATCTGTGTCAGGGAAGACTTTCTGGAGGGAAGGACATTTAAGCTGAGATCTTAAGGTTAGTTGGAGATATCTAGGTAGGGAAAGAAAGTGTTCTAGGAAAAGGAAACAGCATATGCAAAGGCCCAGAGGTGAGAAAGAATAAGGCTTTTTGGAAGGAGGGGGAAAAAAAAGGGAATGGAACAGAATAGAGAGTCCAGAAAAAGACCCAAAGAAATACAGTCAGTCAATCTTTTACAAAGAGGCAAATGCTATACAGTGAAGCAAAGACAACCTTTTCGACAAACGGTGCTGAAACAAGTGGTCATCCACATGCCAAAAAAATGAATCTAGACACAGATTTTACACAAAAATGAACTTAAAATGGATCACAGACGTAAATGTAAAATGCAAAACTATAAAGCTCCTGGAAGATAACACAGGAGAAAACCTTGATGACCTTGGATTTGGCAAATGACTTTTTAGATATGACACCAAAGGCACAACCCATGAAAGAAAGAATTTATAAGCTGGACTTTATTAAAACTAAAAATTTCTGCTCTGCAAAAGACATTATCAAGAGAATGGAAAACCACTGACAGGAAGAAAATATTTGCAAAAGACATATCTGATAAAGAACTTACCCAAAATATACAAGGAACTCTTAAAATCCAATGATTACAAAACAAACAACTCAAATAAAAAACAGGCCAAAGACCTTAACAGACACTTCACCAAAGAAGGTTACTGATGGCAAATAAGAATATGAAAATATGTTCCACACCTTAAGTCATCAGGGAAATTAAAACAAGATACTACTACACACCTATTAAAATGACTAGAATACAGAACACTTACAACACCAAATGCTGACAAGGATGTGGAGCAACAGGAACTCTTAACACATTGCTGATGGGAATGCAAAATGGTACAGCCACTTTGGAAGACAGTGTGATGGTTTCTTACAAAACTCAACATACTCTTACCATATGATCCAGAAACCATGTACTTTGGTATTCACCCAAAGGCACTGAAAGCTTACATCCACATAAACACCTGCACATGGATATTTACTGACCAAACATGGAAGCAACTGAGATGTCCTTCAGCAGGTGAATTGATAAATGAACTGTGATACATCCAGATGATGGAATATTATTCAGAGCTAAAGAGAAATGAGTTATCAAGCTATAAATGAAAAGATGTGGAGGAACCTCAAATGCATATTCATAAGTGAAAGAAGCCAATCTCAAAAGACTACATATGGTATGATTCCAACTATATGACATTCTGGAAAAGGCGAAGCTATGGGGACAGTAAAAACATCCGTGCTTGCCAGAGGCTGGGGGTGAGGCTAAACTGATGGAGCACAGAGGATTTTTAGGGCAGTGAATCTATATGTATGAAACTATAATATGGATACATGTCATTATACATTTGTCCAAACCCATAGAATACATGACAGTAGGGTAAACCCTAATGTAAACTACAGCAAACTACAGTCTTTAGTGATGGGTCAATGAATGTTCATTGATTGTAACAAATGTCCCACTCTGGTGGACGATGTTGATAATGGGGGAGGCTATGCAAGTGTAGGGATAGGGGGTACATGGGAAACCTCTGTACCTTCCTCTCAATTTTCCTGTGAGCCTTAAACAACTGAGCTGGTCGGACTCAGTGGTGTGCTGGAGCTGTCTCATACCAACTTAAAAGGGCTGATTCTGCACATCTCTTCCCAGTTCCACATTCAGTGACATCACAATGGTAGCCTGAAATTGGCCATGGTGGGAACATTTACACCACGGAAATCGGCAACTGGCAAACATTACATATCAGGGTCTGTTTTTAGAGTGACAGTTTATCAGCACACCACAGGTTAAAGTGTAGACTGGGTAGAATGCAGACTAACGGTGGTTGGAGACAATGCAAAACAGAGGCCAAACTACTTTCATCTAGATATGCCAGACAAGGTTACATTATATTTGTAATGCTCAGCTGCACTTTCAAGAAAAAAAGGGAAATTGTAGGATGTCAGAAATGCAGAGGACACAAAACAAGAACACTCATGGTAGATGCTAACACTATGGCAGCCAAGGTGGGGGAGAAGAAGAGCAGCAGAAAGATCCAGAAACATCCCTAATGATAGAGGCTGTGTTCAAATGCCCAGAGGGAGACAGGAGACAAGGCCTTGGGGCCATGGAAGGTGGGAGCTTGGAAGGAAGACCCTTGCACTAAGCCAGGACCCTGAAAGAGCTGCACCTATGTGACAGGGGGCAAGGAAAGCTCCACCCATGGCCTGGAAGGTGGTAAGAATGCTTGCTGCCACTCTGGCTCCCAGTCAGGGAGAAAGGATTCCCGTGAGAAATCAAAACCCCAGGTCTGTGCCTCATGTGGGTTCAAAGCTCAGCCTGACACTTTGGACATGCTGCAAAAATCTGAAATGCAGAATTTATTTAGCATAACCTCGGGGGCTGCTGCAGAAAAAAAAGTGCAAAAGTGCTTCTTCTAAGAGGAACACATCCAAAAACATAAGACTCCATTTAAAATCAATAAAAAGGTTTTTAAAATTTTTTAAATACGATAGACTCAATTAAAAAAAAAAAAAGCTAAAGACACATAAAATCTCACCACAAGAGTCAGAAGGGAAAAAAGGAACATCTACAATGCAGACCACGTGGGGCTGGTGTGTGAGAGGCGCCTGCGGAAGGTGAACTCACAATCAAAATTTACAGAACACACAGGCAAACAATTCCCAGTGATAGTCAGTCTAACTTGCAATAACAGAACGACCTGAAAGAGATGCTGAAAGATCCCTTGGCTGCTGTGTGATTGAGGGGAGAGGCTGGAAGCAATGAGACCAGTTAGGAGGCTGTTGCTCTGATCTAGACGAGAGATGGAGGTGGCAGGTTAGGCTAGGGGCAATGGGGGCTGATATCATTTGACTATTTTAAGGGCACATTACAATCATTTTACAGATGAGAAACCTGAGACCCAAAAGGTAAAAGTGCTTTCCACAAGGTCAAAGCAGAAAGGGAACTGGAACTCAGGTATCCCGAGCTCACTTTCATGTTCTTTAGTCCACTCGCATGTAGAGAAACTATCACCCATATCCCATAGCGACCTGCATGTGTAATATCAGTGGAGGCGGAGAAGCACGGAACAGGTGATGCCCTCTCTCCCTTCCTGGGTTCAGCCAACACCCTGAAGAGGGAGGTGAGACCCTGCCCAATCGCTGCCACTTTTGCAACCCAGACTATCTCCCCCCGGCCTTACCTTCTGCTCCAGCTCGTTCCTAGACGCCAGCTCCGAGGCCAGCCTCTCCTCGGACTGCTGGAGACGCTTCCTGAGGAACTCGTTCTCCATCTGAGCACAGTCGAAGCGCATCTGCCACTCGTCCGCTGTTTAACAGAGTCAGAGAGGCCAGGACGGGAGGCTCAGTGAACGAGGGGGGTTCTCTCCCACAGTCTTAGCTCTTTGTGCACAATTTCACAGTGTTAATAGAATCCCTGAGGCTCGACCTCAGGCTTCAGATTAGGAAATCCCACTTTAAGTCCAAGCTTTAAAAACCACTTCCTCCAGGCAGCCTGCCCTGACTACCTCCAGGTGTCTAACGTTATTGACCACTCACTATTTTAAGCTTGGTCATTTTACACTGTTCAATTTCTCTACAAGTGTGCAAAGACCTTTTTTTCCCCAAGGAAAGCCCATAATTTTTGAGGGTAGGGGAGCTGTTTTAGTCATTTGCGGGTTTCTCCACACCCTCTAGAAGAGTCCCACACACACAGCCGTTCTCCCCCACATGGTAACGCAAGTTCACCAACTGGAGTCATCCTACTGGCCTACCACACTGGGTGACAAGAGTATAAAATCAGTGACTGTTGGTTGAATTAATTAACAAATAAATCAATGAGCAATAATTCAAGTGCCTATTAAATGAAGAGCAACAGACACACTGGTCGCAAGATGTCTCTATGTGATAGCAAAACAATCCCTTGATTTAGTAAAAATCTAAAAAAAACCATTTGCTGGTGTGATGAAAACTGTTTGGCTGCAGAGAACAGGCTACAGTAAGTTGTGATATCTTTTAACTGAATAATAGAGTAACATCCTTTAAGGTAACGGAGATGTGGAAAACACTGCACAAATAGTTTAAGATACAGAGCCATCCATTTCTCCATCCATCCATCCATCCATCATCCATTGTTCCATCTACCTTCCATCCATCCAAACACTCACTGGGCACACTACTCCATGCCAGGCACAAGGGATCATGAATAAGAAACCATTCCATCTTCTGGAAGTATCTACTTGTGGAGACAAACATGTAAAAATTCAGCTTCAACACAGCATGACCAGTAGTCTCATAAAGGAACTTAAGGAAATCCAGAAGAGGACTCAGACTCATAAGGGCAGCAAACTCTGTTTTGTTCATGATTGTGTCCAAAGGACTTACTACGATGCCCAGCATATCATAAACACTCCATAACTTTCACTGGAGAGGTGGATGGATGGATGTTAGGGTGCACGGAGAGGTGGGTACATGGATGGATGAATGGATGGTAGGACTGAGGTCTTGTAGGAGTTCACCCCAATAGGGATTCTCACATAGAACAGAAGAATGATATAACTGTAAGAAGTCAGAGCCTCTTCAAGTTTCCATCAAGGTGAATAATATCATGGTAGGAAAGGAATCCTATCTCCCCACCAGGTAAAAAGTCTCAAACAGCACAGCCTGCAAAAGGAAGGGGCAGCAGAAAGGATCTCTGAGGCAGCCTGTGTACTCTGTGCTCCAGAGAGGGGTGTGAGGGGGCAACACGAACAGATGAGGAAACTTCTCCATTCTTCAAGGCTGATTTCCACCTCCAGCCTCTCTCCCCATGGGCACCATTCTTCACCAGTACGTATAAGTGAGCCCTTCATTTTCCAAAGTCACATCCTTCCTGGGTTTCTCTGACCTCACCATTCACACTGCAAGTTTCTTGAGAGCAGAGCCCAACTAAAATTCTATAAACCACCCACCGACACACAACAGTCTGGCTCAGCGCTGGACGCATACCGTAAAAGGTTCTCTTTAAATACTTAACCATGTATAGTGGGAAAACATATATTTTTAGTAATTTCTACTCCACCTTGATCCATAGAAGAGGCTGTGATGCCACTGCAGTGGTGTGATTAAAGTGTTTTATTGCTTCTTTCAACTTTCCTGTATTTTTGAAATTTTCTGTAATGAGCATGTATTACTTTCATAATGAAAAACAAAAGATTTGTGGATTCGCTTCCTGGAATAAGCATCCCGAGCTGAAAGCCTGCACAGCTAATGTGCTCATGAGCTAAGCACATTTCCCCCATCGTCCGACTCCCGTATCTTTGCACAGGAAAACAAATGGCCGGGGAGTATCATTCAGACATAAATCACAGTCGGGATGGAACTGGGGCTGATGTTCTTCTGGGGAAATTGTGCCGGTTCTGGGCCAACACGTTCCCCACTCCCTGCGTGGACCCTGCCTTGTTGGGTCTCAGGTATGTGAGAACCTCAGACTCCTGTGGATTAACCTCCCTGGTAAACGCCTGCCCTGGGGGCAGCCAGGAGGAGAGGATAACGAGAGGAGAGCAGGAAGCAAGTGTGCCCTGCCTCTCCTCCACCACCTCCGACCTTGGCTCCTCTGAGTGTCCCTGATGTTTCTAGGGCATTGATTCTCTGGGGGCACTGAAGGAATGGTATCAACGTTTCATAAAGGCTGACAGGCACGCTGGGAATCCTCCTCAGCGGACTCAATTAGACTGGGGAGAGGAGGTGACAAAGATGTCATCCTGCCCATCCAGCCATGAGAGGCGAGTCCCCAGGTTACCGTCTAAGGCGGGCACCACCAGGAACCCCTGGCTCCTCCGAACATACCTCTCATTGGGCAATTCAGGGGTCCTCTCACCCTCTCTCCATTCATTCAGTAACTGCTAAGTGCCTGACATCACTTTTAAATGAGGACAGTAGTCGGTGCTCCACAGGTGGTGAGCAGGGGTAATGATCCTGCTATCAGTAGTATCAGAAATAATGATAAACTAACAGCTATTCAGCATTCTGTACCATGCACGTGGCTAAACGCTTTCCATTAATCATCTATGGCTACATCCATTGGAAAGATGAGAAAACCGAGGCCCGATAATGTCTTTGCCCAAAGCCACCCATCTAATAAGCAATGGAGTCTAGAGTCAAATCGAGTCAAATCCAGAAATGGGATTTTACAGATTTCACTTTTTAACCACTGAGCTGCCTTTCTCAAAAATTATATTAAAAAGACTCATATAAATATAAGGGTGCCCTGCCCATCCATAGAACCACTAATTTTTTTTTTGTTTTGTTTTTTTTGTTTTTGCTGTACGCGGGCCTCTCACTGTTGTGGCCTCTCCCGTTGCGGAGCACAGGCTCCGGATGCGCAGGCTCAGCGGCCATGGCTCACGGGCCCAGCCGCTCCGCAGCATGTGGGATCTTCCCGGACCGAGGCACGAACCCGTGTCCCCTGCATCGGCAGGCGGACTCTCAACCACTGTGCCACCAGGGAAGCCCAGAACCACTATATTTTTAAATCATTCTCTGCATTATTACTAAACAGCACCTGCCACACTGATAATTTATCACTTGGGATATTGTTGGACTATCTGTTTAATGCCTGTGTCTTCCACTGGGCTGAGAAGGCAAGGACTGTTCCTTTCTCTCCGCCAACGTCTCAGCCCCTAATGCAGCGCCTAGAGCATCGTGCGTGCGCAGTACATGTGAATGAGTGGAATAAAAGGACAGCTTTTCCACCAGCGTCTAATCCCATGGGTCCCAGTGGCTCACCTCCTCCAGTGTGACTCCTTTCCAAATCATTCAAGCGAATTTTCTGCTGGGCTTCTTCCAACTGCTTCTCCACTTCTCCCAAATTCTTCTGGACTTGCTCATACTTGCTCTGGAAGAGAGGTCTCAAGGTTTCAAACTGGAGCTAGACAGAGGCCATCTCACCTAAGGTGCCTCCAAACCAGTACTGGCCACCTACCCCCTGCACAGTCTTCACCCAGGACACCTGCAAGGCCAAGACTTAGGAAGACTCAAATGTCCTCCAGGACTCCGAGTGTGGGAGTCGGTAAGCCTGTGCATCCCAGATGTGAGCACGGGGCAGCGGGGGTGGTGGCAGGCCCGCCTCTCCCAGCCACTCTGCTCAGCCGCTCCCACCCCTGGCACTCCCGACCACTCGCCTTTAGCTCCTGAACTTCCCGGGAGGCCCGCAGCCGCTCTGCCCGCTCACTCTCCAGCACGTGGCAGGCCACGTCCCCTTTGAAGCGCTCCTCGGCCAGCTCTGCGGTCAACTCCGCAATCTGGGAGGGGGAGGGGGAGGCAGGGTTACTTGCGGGCGCTGCACACCCTTCCGCCTCCACACACACTCCACAGGACCACCCTTGGACTAATCACTGGGTCTTCTCGCAAGGCAACCCTTCAGCATAAGGTGGCTAAGAGCACGGGTGCTGGAATTTTACTGGTCCAGGTGTGTTAGAATGCCTGGCTCAACACTCTGAACCAGGCAGGACGCCTCTCGGACACTCAGTTCTCTCAGCTTTAGCGGGGGGGGGGGGGGGGGGGGGGGGGGGGGGGGGGGTGTGAGGGGGGG
>NW_021703765.1:67842716-67882112 GCF_005190385.1 Monodon monoceros
CCCAGGGTCCACCTGCCCCTACCAGGTGACCCTGGGGAACCGTGCAGGTGTTTCCTGGCTGAGAGGGGCGGGGGGGGGGCGGATAACTGAGAGAATTGTCATGAGGATTGAGATGATCCACGTAAAGCTTAGCACGGTGCCCAGCACACAGTAAGCATTCAATTAAAAACCACTTGTTCTAGTAGAAACTCTCCTTAGCCGTCCTTCAGGGAGCCATCTCACTGGGCCAACCAACAGGCTCCCTCAGTAAGACACGCTCACGGGTGCCCACCCCCCAGGGATGCTCTCAGCCAGGAAACACCTGCACGGTTCCCCAGGGTCCACCTGCCCCTACCAGGTGACAGCCACGCTCACCCGGTATCGGCTGTGTGTGCTCCCAACCTGTTTATGTCTCATACACTTTTACCGCCATTACCTATCCTATTAGCTATTACATAAACCTGTAAAATGGGACCAGGCAAAGAGTTTCCATGAAAACTAGGTTGAATGCTTTGGACGTAACAAATACAAGTGAGTTGCTTCTTAAAATTCTGTCAAACAGGTGTAGGTGCAAAAACTATAAAGAAAAAACCAGAAGTAAAAAATTTAGGCTTTTGCATTCAAATTTCTTTGCCATTTGCTCTGCTTTAAAGAAATCAAAACTGGAAATCATGTAGCTGTGTGTTAGGGGTGTGGTCCAAAAAAGAAGCAGGTCTGGGGTCAGACGCTTATCCTCAAAAGGGCTTTGGTCCTACCTCAGTAAGTTGAGGTAGACACGTTTAAAGTTAAAAATAAAAATGTTTATTTTTAAATGAATTCCCACTTGCACTGACTTTTTTTTTACCCCCCAAAGTAACCGGCCAACAACAAACACCAAACGGGTCAGCGCTTCTGTGGTCTTATTGTTCCAAAATACAGTCTTCTGGGTTAAAGGATATGCCAAAGAAAGTGAGGAGAGAAACACATGAGTGGACAGTTTAGACCAAGAGGCACAGAACTGACCTTGAACAGAAGAGGAGTCCTCATGAAACTGAGGCTACCCCTCGTGTGAGGCAATGGCTCAAGTCCGGAGGGAGAGAACGAAAAGAAAAAAAAATAGAGGTAAGAACCCCGTACAGGGTTCAAGTTCAGACACAACAACCAGCATATTGCGTGACCCTGGACGAGTTTCTTGCTCTCTGGGGCTGTGGTCACCTGAGCTACAAAATGCACTGAATTAGGTGATGTCTCCTGTCCTTCTGGCAATCCCATTCTATGCCATAGATCTTGCATATAAAGATGTCAAAACACCACAGTTTCCCATCAGACCCTGTGTGTGGTACCGAGGGGCGGCTGTGTGGTGCTCTCACACAGACTCGAGGTGGCCCTTCTGGTGTGGAATCCAGCCCCCGTCAACACTATCAGTTCACAGGCAGGCTCAAAAACCACTCAGCTGCCCCATGAAGAAGGAGGATGCAGATCTATGTGTTCTGACATTAAAAAAAAAAAAAAAATCCCCAAGTCATACTGCCAAGGGGAAAAAAAAAACAGAACATTTGGCATGTTTCCATTTTTGTCTGTACTTGCACAGAAAAAGGCACTCCCAAACTGTGAATGGGGATTCCCCCCAAAGGCACTCCCAAACTGTCAATGGGGATTCCCCCCAAAGGCACTCCCAAACTGTCAATGGGGATTCCCCCCGCACGGACCCCTGAAGGATGGACTCACAGAGGACTCCAATTTCCTTGTGATGCATTTCTGTACTGGTGACTTTTTAAACCGCTTTTGTCATCAGAAAAACACAAAACAAAAATATCTTTTTTAAATAGTCTAAACCATAAATAGAGCTGGGGCTGCCCTGTCCATTCTATGCCCCCCACCTTTCTTTCTCCTCCAGCCCATCAGCTTCCCTCCCATCTTGCTGACCATACCAGTGACAGCTCAGGCCAAAATGCCAATTTCAATGAACAGAGAAAAAAAACGAGGCTTAAGGGGAGCGTTCGGAAGTCACACAGCAAGTGAGCGGCAGAGCGTGGATGTGGACCCAGGTCCCTCACATCCAAGTACTGACCACCAGTTAAAGGGGAAAGGGCTCTCTGGCCGTGTTCCTGGCTGTCTTTGGGGTGGGGCTTCCTTTGCTATTCCCCGCACTGTTGTCTCTAAAGTATTCATTGCAATGACCTTGGACGGTTGTTTAAATACAAATCTCAGGATCCTCAGATCCCCCAAACCGAAGTCTCTGAGGTGGGACCCAGGAATGTGAATTTCATCATACTCCAGGGTGATTCTTCAGCACCACGAAGTTTAAGAATTACTGCCGTAGAAATAGCTAGGATCGCCTCCTAATCTTGGCCTCACTTGGCTTTAGATGGGTTAGATTTGCCTATGGATGTGCAAAGGCATCAAGCTGGAAAAATGATCACTTGCAGTGGGTGCCGACTACAGGCCAGTGCAATCCAGGAGCACCCCAGATCACACCCCTAAACATGCCCCGCATCCCCGAGATCAGCACTGATCCCATACACAACTGTGTTCCCTCTGCCTTAGCCAATCAGTATGAAATTTAATTTGTGCTAATGGGCCTGAGCAAAGGGAGCACAAAATTAATTTAATGCATTAATTCTGAGTTCCACAGACCCCAAGTCTGGAGACAAAAGAACAATTAGTCCTTTCAACCTGGGGAAACGACAGCAGCTTTTAATAGAGACAGTAGCCCCTGACCTCCCCGTCCCCACAAAGCCCTCTCCCTTCACACATTTTGGGGTCTGGGGGCTCTGTCCGTGAGGTGAGGGGGAGGCACCATGCCCAGAGCTATTAGGTGAGTGCAAAATGAAGGCCAAGTTAATGAGGGGAGAGCCTGGTCTGCAAAGCCAGAAGGGTCCTCTGCGGATTGCTCCAGGACCAGTTAACCAGCAATTATTCTGGAAGCCTCCCTGGGCCCATCACTTGGCCAAGTCATCAGAAACCGTCTTTCTACTTAGGGACAACGACTCCAAGGGCCTGCCAGAGAGGGGGGTACAGAAATGAATTAATCTGCTGTACATTTTGCACAAACAGAAACAATATATCCTGCACGCTGACACCATGCGCAGTTTGGGGCAACAGTGGGTAACGGGGATTTGAAGGATGTTAAGTGCCGAGCACATGTGGGGTCCCATGGGCTGTCACTGTCACCTGCCCTTCATGATACAAGCACCCCTGCCCTCAAAGACTCCACTGTCTAGCTGGGGAGAGAAGAAAACCACATGTGAGGCGCCCACGTGTCTTGCCTCAACCCTGCCCTGGGCTCTTATACTCAAGGACCCTCTGACCCCAAGCCACCTTTCCCGTCGAGAGCAAACAGCACCCTTTCCCTCTCCTCCTGTACTTTTCAGTTTAACCGAAAGGATTTGTTCATAATAAGCCCTTGAATGAGAAACAGCTCACTCATCCACCGCTGAGGACAGACATAAGCTTATTGAGCACTGGGCACAGATGCCTTATGAGGAGGGTCTTTGCACAGGACAAGAAACAGGCACTGAGAGGTCAAACGATGTGCTCAAATCAGAGATGATGAGTCTCGGAGGGAGTCCGCCGGGGCGGTCTCACTCCCGGGTCCTGGCTGGACCTCTGTCCAGACGGTCCTCTGTCCCGCATCCACTGTCCAACTCAATCCCCTGCCCCTGGGCCCCTGGGGGCAGCAGAGCAGGAATCGTCGTCCTCCTGGAGCAGATGTGGAACAGCCGGCGGGTGCAGGTCAACGGCCTGATAAGACCTGGACCCCAACCACTCCACGGGGCCATGGCCAAAGGGAGGCTTGTGGACCCCCCGTGGAAGGGAAGCCCCCATCCCCATCAACCTGAGTGGCTAAAACAGAAAATCGAAAAAAAATCAGAAGAGAGAAAAGAGACAGAGGCGAGAAAATGAATCGACAGGTGAAGGGCGGCCTGACAGCAAGGCCAGCGGCTGGGGGCGGGGGGGCCGCTGTCTGCTGGTCAAGGAGATTAAGCAGGTCTCACGGTATCTGCCCCCAAAGCTGCCCCAGGCATCACGGACGACTCAGGACAAATCCCCCGGGGCCCCCAGAGACACAGGCAGACACCAGTGCCGGCACCACTGTATTTCTCTTCCCAGCTGGGGCCGCCACCTGCTCGTAAGTAACAGTAATAGTGACAGTAACAGTAATACCTTAGTCACAATCACCACCACAGGCGGTGCTGACGGCGTGCCCAGCACAGGCTAACCCACAGAACCCTCACGGCAACGCAGACAGGCGGGTACTCACGGCTCCAGACTGCAGATGACGCACCAGGGTGCAGACGGCCAAGGACACCCAGCCAGCCAAGGCAGAGCTGGGCTATGAATTACGGCAGCCTGGCTCCTGAGCCTTCACTTCTAACCACGCCATCAAACTGCCTCTTGGGGGCTCAAAGAACATGTGCTGAGTGAACGAATAAATGCGCGTAAACCAAGGAGCAAATTTCGGTGGAGATGGGCCGCTGCCTTAAGAATGCCGAGAGAAGGGGCATCTCCTGAGCGGGACATGTGGGGATGGACACGTCACCGACTGACCTTGGGGGGAGAAGGGACAGTTACGGGCTTTCACGAGCTTTAGAAAGGGTCTTCAAGGAACCCTAGCACCCTCCAAAAGGATAATAACCCCTCAGGTGCTGTCACCCACACATCCCATCCTGAGAATGTTCTTTGGTCCAGCCCCGACCTTCAGGATGGAGTTCAACCCTCTAACATGCTTCTCACAGCCCCTGTGACCCGGCCCAGCTTCATGGCCTGACCCCCACGCCATAATCACCCTCGCTCCATGAGACACTCCAACCGCCAGGACTGCAGGTGCCAGATCAGGTCCCTGCTGTCTCTGCCCTTGCTCTGCCCTCCACCTGGAATGCCTCCCCACCCCATGGCCTGGCTGGGCCTGCTCAGCCTTCAAGACCCCTCCTCCGAGAAGCCCTCCCTGAGCCCATTCCCAGTCTGGGTAGATGCTCCGCCTGGATCCCAGACAGACCTGGGTTCCAATCCCAGCTCTGCTAGTCACGGGCTGTGTGATGTCAGACAAATCACTTCCCCTCTACGACCTTCACTTTCCTCATCTAGAACGTGGGGTACTAACACCTCCCTCACAGTGTGATTTGAAGGTAAAATGAGATGATGCAGGTAAAGTATTTATCACAGCACCTGGCACAGACACACTCCTCATTAAATGTTACTTTAATTCCTAACTTCGGCACTATTCCATTCATTCATTCAATGCCCACTGAATGCTTGGAGGATGCAGTATTATAGCTAAGATGTATCATTGTCTTTGAGGAACTCAGTTTGCTGGGGGGGGAGGTAAAAAATATCAACTGTGTATTAGTCAGAGTGGGGATGCGTCAGAGGGAGTGTGATGGCTGCTTTACAGACACCTCCTCACACAGCCCTACACGGAGGAATGCGTAATATCACTGTCACCGTCTTACTCATGGTGACGCGAGGGCTCAGAGTCTTGAGGAATTTGCCTATAATCCCGCAGCAATGAGGGCACAAGGTCAGCCGTCCTGATGGACCCTCCGCTCCTGTCCCAGAGCACCAGGGCAGGTCATTGTCATCATCCCCGCCTCGTACAGCCCCCGCTTCTGCATTTGCGTTGCAAGGCAGCTAGAGACGAGATGATGGGCCCCATTTTCACCTGGGGAAGCAGAGGCACACAGAATGGACTTTCCAGCCGAGCCCTCCTCTGTGGGGCTTTGGCTCACCCCACTGAGGCCATCTTTAAACATGCTCACCCAGTGCCGGCAGAGCCTCTGCAGCTGGTTGTCCACCAGGAGGATGCCCTCCCCGGCATGTGCCCCCAGTGAAGGCCCGAGAGACCCTAACATCTTGAGTCAGGTAGGAAACCAGGCTGTTTTATTCTCCTGGGGACGAGGGGCTACCACATCCCGTCCCCACCGAGGCAGAGCGCTGTGCCAGGGCACGGAACCAGGCGTCAGGAGAGCCGGGTTGAGGTCAAGGCCCGTGACCCCCAGCAAGTCATTTCCTGTCCCCTCCTAGAGGTCAGCTGCTGCTGGACATCACGGCCATCACAGCCACCTCCCTCAGGGCTATGCTAACGCACTTCTGCCCTAAGTCTCCAGTCCCCGCTGCGTCCTGGTGATTCTCTCGGCAATTCTTTACCCAGAAGTGAAACTTCCTGGGCTAATGAGGCCAGACATCGGAGCGCACGGGCCTCCGTCTTCTGCCGTAAATAAGGTCCTGGATATATTCCAGAGAGAGAAGAGACCGCCCCTCTCTCACGCACCGCCACGTGCTCCCGCAGCCTGCCAAGGGCTCCCTACTAGACTGGCTGCTTCCTTGTGAAAATAAAAAACCCCACTTGGCATGCAGGCCGATTTTGCGCGCTTGAAGAAGATTTACAGCCAGCGACTCAGAGGTTCCTCGTCTCCTCTTCTGTTCCTTCGCAAATGAAGCACTCAAATCATTCTGCCATGATGCTGTCTTTTGATTGTCAAGTGGGAGCTCCCACTGATGAGGCAACACCACGTTTCAGCCACGGTCCTGCGGCCGTTTCCCCTGCTGAGACGAGGGTGGGGTGCAGACGCTGTGAAGGGGGCTAGGGGTCTTCAGGAGGCACAGCCCTGAAGGAGTGTCTGCTCCCCAACTGTCAACAGGAACTCGCTTCCAGAAAAGGAGAACCGCGTGGAAGGAGATGTGGGAAGAGACACTTCGTATTAATGTTTCTCAAAGTGTGATCCCTGGACCAGCAGGTTCAACATCACCTGAGAACTTATTAGAAACACAGAAGCTCCAGGGCCACCCCAAGCCACCGACTCAGAACCTCGAAGGCCGGGATCCAGCGATCTACATCCTGACACGTCCTCTCGGGGATTGTGACACACGTTCACCACTGCTCTAACACAGCACAAGCCTCCCGCATCAGAGTCACCTCAAGGCTTGGTGAAGAAGCACTGAAGGACCCCCACCTCCAAGATTCCCTCCTGGGTCAAAGCCTTGAGAGATGGGACCAGGGAAGCTACAGGGTTACCAGCTCTCTGGATCATTCCGATGCTCTTTAAAGCGCAAAAGCAAGCAATATAAATCACCAGTAGCTTTGCCCCGGTCGTGGGTGGGAGGTGGTGGGGAGGGAAGGGAATTAGAGCCCTTTCTTCAAAAGGAATCTTACTTGGGCCCCAACATACTACATTTCACCAAATCTGAGCTGCCACATGTAAGATGCATCCTGAGTCCAGAGGTGTACAAAGGGAGAAAATAATGTGCGCCTGAGAATCGATAAAACAGAATGAAACCAAAAAAGTGCATATACTGAAATGGACGCAGGTTTGGGAGTCCTGGAGCCCTCTGACCTCCTCCTCGCCCTCTGGTGGGTCTGAAGAGACGCAGGGCTTCAGAAAACACTTCAAATTACTGCATCAGAGAAGGCAAGCCACAGAGTGGAAGGCATGTGTACTACTTACATTGAGCAACTGACCTTATATCCACGGCATATAAAGAACTGCTACAAATCAACAAGAAAAGCAACAGAAAAGACGTGAAAGACCACTTTGCCAAAGAGGATAACCAAATAGCCAAAAACATGTGAAGAGGTGCAAATTAAAATCACAACGTTGTACAAGTGCACACCCACCACAATCGCTAAATGAAAAAGGCAGATAAGGCCCAGCGCAGGTAAGGACGTGGAGCAGGCAGAATGCTCACCTGTGGCCACGTGCAAGTGCAAACCGACACAAACACGGTAGCAAGCTGTTTGGCAGCATCTACGAAAACTGAACACAGAAACAACTTAAAACCCAGCCATTCCATCCCTAAGTGTATTCCTAACAGAAGTGTATGACCTGTGCACCAAAAGACACGTGTGAGGATGTTCACAGCAGGCTTGTTCTTTATAGCTGAAAAAGAGAAACAACTCAATGTTCCTTTAGAGTAGAAGGGATAGAAAGTGGTCTCTGTGCATAATGGACTACTCTACAGCAAAGGGAGGGAGTGATCCACCATCACCCATGACAAGGTGGATGAATGTCACAAATGATGTCAAATGAAAGAAACCAGACACAAATGAGTACGCATCTTTGATGAATTTAGGTAAAGTGCAGAAACAGGGAGAGAACTAATCTATAGTGTCAGAAGTCAGTTTGGTGGTTACGGGTGGAGGGTAGTGGCTGAAAGGGGGCACCAGGGGGGAATCTGAGGGAAGCTCGGAGTGACCTGTGTCACACTCTGGGTGCTGGTTGCATTGGTGTGTCCACTTTGTGAAAATTCATTAAGCTGTACACTTAAGATGTGGGCACTTTTTTATATGTTGGACCTTACCATAAAGTCTAAAAGGCAGAAGGAAAGGAGAAACTGGAGGAAGAAGAAGAGGCAGCAGAAAGGGGGGTTTGAGAAGGAAGAGGAAGAAATCCTAACACTCAGTCATCTAAATGTGCTTCCTGGATAAAGCGCTGCTTTGACTCCTGGCTGAATTCTCTTTATGGCACTGGCATCACACCCTTGGCTTGCATTTCAAGGAGATGATACCAAAGAAACTTCTCTAATATCTAGATTATCTCAATACCCTGAAAAGTTACTTTTTTCTCAAGCAACAGGTGTGTGTGTGGGTGTGTGTGTGTGTGTGTGTGTGTGTGTGTGTGTTTAACCTAGGCACAACATGTCTATGGAATATCCTGTTTTCCTCTTTGCTTTGGTTGCTAGGAAGCTCAGTGTCAAAATTTCGGCCCACTTTGAATGGTTCCACTCACCCATTCTGTGTCTATTCTGTACCTGGGGCCGGGCTGACGTGATGAGCAAGACACATCCCTGCCCTTGGGTTCTCCCAGTCTAGCTGGGACACAGGAGGTGATTAGGTTGCACCAATCAATGCTGTGAGAGGAAGGAAGCACAGGGCCAGGGGTAGAATATAGTGGGGGCCTAACCCACCCTTAGAGGGTCAAGGAAGGCTTCTTGGAGGAAGCACCACCTGAACTCAGTAATAAGGGATGACCAGACATTTACCAGGTGAAGAGGGTGGAGAGGAATGTTCCAGGCAGAGGGAACAGCACAGGCAAAGGCTGTGAAGTAAGAGTGAGTCAGAGGCCAATGGTAAATGTCTATATTCTAACTCTTTTCCTGGCTTTGTATATTCCTCAACTCTTAGTTCCCTTTGCTCTGATTTTCTTAGCTTTAAATTTTTATCTTATTTTTTCAAGGCCCCATGCATTCAACCGTGTGTGATACAAAGACAAAAAGAGCCTGGACAGAATATTCTGTAGGTGCTGACACATCTCTGCTTGGTTCAGGTCTCAGAAGCCTGGCTCCCTCCCTCTCTCCTCCCAGCGTCCCATAAGCTGGAGCTCTAGATGCTAAAGATGCTCACCGCATCCCTCTCTCCAAGTCTCCCCCAGCAGCTGACACATCGCAAACTCCCAAGTCCAACCTGACAGCTCGAGATGAATTACTGCATCAAGTGTCAGCTCGGCGGGAAGGAATTTCTACCGGGAAGTCAACGATATTCCCCACCAGCCCACAGAGCTCCGATTTTTTGCTTCTGCTGCTACTTCCGGCAAGAGAGGTCAGGCCGCTGGCCCTCTGGAGCCTCGATGGAGAACGTAAGGCGCTCTCAGTTGTCATTTCGTCTCCGCCTCACAGTCTCGTCCACGAGAAGGGCACCGGCTCATGGCGCAGCAGCCCCGCCCGTCCAGCTTCTCCTAACTCTGTGTGCAGACGTGACTCTCCCTTCCAGGGGCCCCTGCCTCTTGCCTGACCGTGGGTATGGATTAAGCAGACAGAGGACCCTTGGTGGGGAGAGTGGACACAATCACGGGGAGGATGAGAAGGGTGGAAAAGAGACAGCCCCCCACCCCAACTTCATTCCATGCCCCACGTGAGCCAGCGAGGCTCAACTCAGGCTGTGAACGTAGAGCGAAGGTTGAGTTATGTTGGCTTGATGGTGAATCTAATTTCAGTCCCCATTAGCCATCAACCAAACCAAGCAACATTACCAGTAATGACAATATCACAGCCTCGCCAGCAGAGAACGCTCTAGCTTTGCTCTGGACTGAGCTTTATCTCATGTTGCTTCAGGACCTTTGCACTCGCTGTTTCTACCCTTCCTCCAGATCTGCACAGAAACGGGTACAGCAAATCGTTCAGACCTACATTCAAATATCTCAGTCCACAGAAGTCTTCCCTGACCACTCAGGAAATACCGGCCCCCACTTGACCTCCCTCCACTGTCACCTCGCTCTGCTTAATACCTGCAGCACTCCACGATCTGAAACTAGTTTGCGTGTTTATTTACTTGTGATCTGTCTCCCTCTATTGGCCTGGAGACTTTGTGAGGACAGGGACTTTGCTTTGTCCCTGGCTGTATCCAAGGGGTCGGTCCGGTTGAATGTCTGCCACACGGGAGATGCTCAGACACAGTATGTGATGAACAAGGGAAGAAATAAGCTCCACCTGAACTCCACCAGAAGCCTGTGAGGTACCCAGGGCTTCCTGAAGAAAGGCAGCGAAGCATTCAACTAGGGTGCAAAATTGAAGGGAGCACCGAAAACCTCAGAAATCGAGACAAATTAAAAACGTTAACGCAATCTTTAAGAAAATCAAAATTAATGCCAAAAATCTGTGATAACTAAAATATCAAACTTTTAAATAAAGAATCAAGACAGGATCCCACCATGCAGAGTTCATCACTTGCCTCACCCTAATCTTGACCCGTAAACCCTGCATTTATTTAAAATTCTGATATTCTGCTCATCCTGAATTTTTCTCTTTTTTTTTTTTTTTTTTTTTTGCAGTACGCAGGCCTCTCACTGTTGTGGCCTCTCCCGTTGCGGAGCACAGGCTCCGGACGCGCAGGCTCAGCGGCCATGGCTCACGGGCCCAGCCGCCCCGCGGCATGCGGGATCTTCCCGGACCGGGGCACAAACCCACGTCCCCTGCATCGTCGGCAGGCGGACTCTCAACCACTGCGCCACCAGGGAAGCCCAATCCTGGATTTTTTGCATTCAATTTACCTCTTAAAAGATAGTGCATTAAATATTATTTATCTCGCTGAGTTTTTTGGTGCCCCTTTTAATTCTGTGCCTCAGACACATGCCTTCCTCTCCTCACCCTCATCCGGGCCCCGAGGGCTGAATGGGATGGCAAGTTTTCCTTGGAGAGCTCTTTCGTGGTCTCCCCACAGCTCAGTGACCGTGCCCCCACATTATACGGAATGAAGACGTGTAGGGGTCTGTAATCTGAGGTCTCCTTGGGGGCAGGGCCATCCGGTTCACGTCTTCATCCCCAGCCCACGAACTCAATCCCCAGCCAAAGAGAGAAAACCCCAGCCTGCAGTCACACACACCCCAGCCCAACCTTCCCCAGTCGCGTGTCCCTTCCATCCCCCAGAGTCGGCCACTATGCAGAATCCGGCATTATTATTCCCATGAATATCTTTACACCCTAACTACATAGGTGTATTCCCCAATCACTGTATAGTACTGTTGTGCACATTTTAAAAACTGATATGTACTGTAACATATTTTAGGCATTCTTTTGTAAAGTAATCCTTTTCCTTCAGCATTTTGTTTTCGAGGGCAATCCATGTTGGTTCATGTATCTCTGGTTGAAGGGTCAGGAAACGTCTGCTGTAAGAGCCAGACAGTAAATATTTTAATCTCTGCAGGTCATACAGTCTGTCACAACTGCTCAACTCTGCCTCTGCAGCACGAAGGCAGCCAGAGACTAGGCACAGGTGAATGGGCGCGGCCGTGTGCCCGTAAAACTTACAAAGAACGGGTGGCGAGATGCATTTGCCCTGTGGGCCATAGTTCGCCTGCCTCTTTATCCATTTTCACTTTGGTAACTGAGTTTTTAGTATAACAAAACGTGTTCATCCATTCTGTCAACAGACTCCCTTTCGGGTGTTCATATTTCTTCAACATGACAAATGTTGCTGCTATAAGCTTCTTGTCTTTTCATTTAGGTGAGAGAGTTTCTCCTGCATGTGTATCTAGAAGTGGAATTGCTGGGCCACAGGGTACAGGCAGCTTCATCTTTCAGAGATAATGCTAGATTGTTCAAGAGCCATGAGATCAATTTACACTCCCACCAGCAGCATGAGCTCCTGCTGCTACGCCCCTGCCAGCACTTGGCTACATAAGACTTCTGGATTTTGCCCATCTGAAGCGTGAAATGACACCTATTGTGTTAATTCACATTTCCTGATTGCTAGTTAGTTGCTCATCTTTTCATGAGTTTATTGGCCATCTGAATTCCTGATCATCAGAACTCTTGCTCCTGGGAACTGCCAATTCCTAATTTTTGCCCATTTTTTAAAACTGGAGTGTTTGCCTTTTTTCCAGTTGATTTGAGGAAATTCTTTACATATCCTGGTTACTCTTTATCAATTATATGTGTTGCAAATTTCATCTCCCAGTATGTGGTGTGTCTCCATTTTATGCTCTGACAATCAGAAGTTGATTACTTTACTGGGGTCACAGTGATCATTTTCCCCCTGTGATTTGTGCTTTTGTGACTTATTGAAGAAATTCTTCCCTTTGGAGCCAAGTGACATGGGTTTGAATCTCAGATTCAACCTAATTCAACCTAATATCCCAGAGCCTCAGTTTCCTCCTCTGTAAAACGAGGACAGTAACAGCATGCACTTCACGGGGTTACTCTGAGGAGGCCCGAAGGCACTTAGCACGATGCCAGGCTCATCCTCATCACCTTCTCCATCAGCAGACCTCCCCCCCCAGCAGACCCCACACAGGAGGGATGGGGCTACCTTGCTCTCCAGAAGGTCTGTGTTCTGCCGCAGATCATTCCGAGACCTCTCTGACTTTTCTAGCTTCTGTCTCAGCGCTATAAGCTCCGCCTACAAAAGCAAACACCTTAACAGAAGCCATTCTGCACTGGAGGTATAGGTTCCATGTACATAAAGAGTGGCCAGGGAACGAAGTAGGCAATTCAGCAGCCTATCTGTGATGACACCCAGATGCCAAGTTCCTACGAGGGATGTTTTCTTTGACCATTTCTGAATAGCAATGTCTCTGCTCACGCAAGTCTGGTCTATACCAGCCCAGTCTAGGGGCTGAATGCAAATACTCAGAACAGGACCGCTGCTTATCCTGAGACTGGGCACGCCCGAGTGAGACGGGTGCTCAGCTCTTTGTCTTCCCTAATTATCACTTTTTGGCCAGTGGGTCAGCACGAGGTTTACAATACCACCATTAGGAGCAACTGAAATGCCCACGCACTGAAGGCTGGTGGAGTGAACCATGAAACACACACACCAAGGAGGCCTATGTGGCCATGAAAAGGGAACAAGGAAGACTTCTTTAAAAATGGGAATCGTGTGACGATATATAAATGTATCACATTAACATGTTGCACACCTTAAATTCACAATGTTGCAGGTCCAATATACTTCAGTTAAAACATTTTTTTAAAGAAAATCCAAAACAATAGACATGCCATGATTCTTAAAATATATTTTGAAGTGAAAAATGCAAGTTGCAGAAGAAAACATAGTATGCTACCTTTTGTGTAAAAAAGAAAGGAACCACTAGTTTAGTGTGTGTGTGTGTGTGTGTATACAGGCATACTTTGTTTCACTGAGCTGGGCTTTATTGCACTTTGCAGACATTGCATTTTTTTACAAATTGAAGGTTGGTGGCAACCCTGTGTTGAGCAAGTCTACTGGTGCATTTTTTCCAACAGCATTATTTTTCAATTAAGGTGCGTATGCTGTTTTTTTAGACAGAATGCTATCGCACACTTAATAGACTAAAGTATAGTGTCAACTTTTGTAGGCTCTGGGAAGCCACCAAATTCACGTGACTCACTTTATTGTGATACCCACTTTATCTCGGTGGTCTGGAACTGAACCTGCACTATCTCTGAGAAATGCCTGTATTTGCTAATTTTTGCAAAAAGGAACAACAGGCAGGATAAACCAGAAACCAATCAGAGCAGTTATCTATAACAGGTGGGTGCTAATAGGGTAGAAGGGAGAGTAAGGGGAATGCCCCCTGAGAGATAAGAAGATAAAGGACTCAAAAACTCTCCCCTTGAGTCTCCCGGATGAGCAGTAAGCGAGCGTTTGCACGCCCCCGGGGTGGTGATGGCGCCTCTGACCAGCACCCACTAGCCCACAGAGGAGCTGGCCACATGGTGGAGGGAGGTCTGTGTCGAAGGGAGCAGAGGGATATCTGCAAGGGGGCAGCGAGGGCTGTTGGTGGAGCATTCCCAGATGAAGAATTTCAAGGGGTGGGGCACTGGGTCTGGATGCAAACACTAAGGGGCGGGGCGGAGGGAGGCGCCCTGCCTGCCCTGTGGACCCACCTCCTTGGCGCGGAGCTGCTCCTCCCCGATGGTGGCACTCAGCAGGGGCCGAAGGGAGCCCAGGAGCTGCCACCACGGCCAGTCCTTGACCGCCAGGAATACAGCCACATTCTTCTGGATGCACTGGGCAGCCAGCCGGTGAATCTGCAGGGGAGGGAGAGTGGAAACTGAAGGGCCTTTCCCAGCCCAGTTGAAGGAGGCAGAGGGTGGCAAAGGGGGTACAGGAAATGGATTTATCCTAGTGGAAGGGATTGGGTAAACTTAAAAAAAAAAAAAAACCTTCCTTTCATGGAGTCAGGCTCCTGGCATCAACATTAGGCCACAGTTTAATCTTGCATAATCTAATAATAATAATAATAGGACAAGGAGTAGAAAATATTATATAAAACAACAGGGTCACCTCTTACATGGGGATCAGGCTCAAAAGTCACTGTGCAAGGCAAAAACTATCCTCAAAAATCCCTGACACTGCCCGCGAGAAACAGTGGCCACGATTATGTCGCTAGTTGATATTTAAGGAAGGGATATTATTTTAAGCGCATTTAAACACAAATTCCATGCTTCCCACTCTTCAGTGTGCACCGGAATCTCCTGGAATGCTTGTTAAAACACAGACGGCTGGGCTCTACCCCAGAGGGTCGGATTCAGTGAGTCTGGGGTGGGGCCCGAGAACCTGCATTACTCACAATGCAGGTCCGGGCACCACACTTCGAGAACCGCTGACCTAGTGCATTCTTACCATAGGTGGGAATCAAGCTGACTAAGAAGCCAGAGGTCCTTTCCCTTTGCCACCATCACAACAGCCAAGTCTCGTACAGCTGGCACAGCGCCTCCTACGGGCCATACACTGCCCAGAGCATCTTACACGCACCAGCTTAGTCCTCACTACAGCCCTGTGAAGGTAGGTGTTGCTATTATCTCCATTTTAGATGGGAAAACTGAGGCACAGAGAGGTACAGTTACGTGCCCAGTGCCACACAGCTTCTCAGTGGCAGTGTTAGGATATGAACCCCTGCAGTCTGGCTGCAGACACAGCCCAGGCGCTTAATTAACCTCTATTTCAAATCATCCCAAGGCATAAACTACCTGAGTGCAGTGCGCTGGTAAAACTGCCTACAGTATTTTCACTATTAATGTTCTTGCCTTTTTCTGTTCTTACCAAGTATGTACAAGAGAATTTACCAATTCACATAAGCTGGAGGCATGTGCGCTGAGACTCATTCTGGTGGCAGTAATTAACAACGACAACACTAAGGCAATGGCAGCTGGTATTTACCGAGCAGTAACGATGAGCCACGTACTGTACTACGTGCACATTATCTCATGTCACCTCCACTCAGGTACTATGTGGTACAGATGGGATTCGAACACGCTTCCTGTGTGTCTCCAGAGCCGTGCTGCCTTTCTCCATCATGCAGGCTACAGAAAGGAGACTCAGTCTCCGGATATGTCTGAGGATGGTGGCCCAGGGTGGTTCAGGACTGAGGACTCTGACCTTGCCCTCTGGTCCCAAAGGCCTCTATGGCCAGGTCCTGCCCACGTGCTCTCTGCTGACCCATGAAAGCCAAGTTCTCCAGAGATGGGACCGGTTGAAACCATTTCCAACCCAGGAGAGCTTGGACAACCTCGTGGATATCCTGACCAAGGCTAACGTCGGTGGTGATTTGATGTCAGTGTCCTAGAACAATCATATCATCTTACAAAGTGTCTATTAAAGTCTGACCACTCGGGGTGGGTCTGTGGACCAGCCGCACTGGCACCATCATGGGAGACGGGCAGACCCCGTGCTCACCCCAGACCCACTGGACCAGAATCCACACGTTAACATCCCACTGGAGATTCGTGCACAAGAGGAAGCGTGAGAAGCAGGGATTACAGCCCCCAGACCAGCACAGATGGTGCTTTTCCCCGATCCCACGCCCCTGCCAGGTTCACAAGGCACCTGGGCCCCCGCACCTTCAGCTTCTTGAATTCCTGGCGAGACAGAAAGCCCTTGCAAGCCGCCTGCAACAAGATGATGCTGTGAGACACCAGCTTCTCCCGCTGCTTCTCCAGCCTGGAGACCACGCCCGCCTTGAGGAAGACCTGGAAGGAGAGAAGGCTGCGGGTGACTTCGCTGCCACCGAATCAGACTGCCTCAAGTGGGAGGGGCTGCCGCTCAGACCCCAGTTCTCCTAGACCTACCCGAAGTATCTGTCAGTAGCTGCCCTTGACTGGGGGTCTAAATGGTCAGAGCATCTTGCCTCCTGATGCCTCCTCTTCCCCTTCTTCTGGCCCCTGGATGCTCAGAGTGTGGTCCATGCACCTTAGCATGGTCATTGTCACCTCCTGGGAGTTTGTTAGAAACGCAACATCTCAGGCCCCACCCCAGAGCTGCGGAATCAGAACTGGCATTTTCATTTAATCCCCAGGGGATTCATGCACACACTCATTTGAGAACCACTGGTAGGACAGACCCGCCTAAGCATCTCTGTGCACCGGAATCACCCAGGGAAGGTGGTCAATGCGCATTCCCAGGCCCCACCCCAGGATATGCAGAATCATGGGCTTGGTGTCAGTCCTGGGTGTGCGTTCTTTTTTGATAAGTGCTGTTGGCCCTGAGACAAGCGCCACCCCAGAAATACTCGGTCCTGCCTTATAAGGAGGGGCGGAGAATGTGGGGGAAGTGAGGGCAGCCCTCCTTGGTCAGGAGGGGATGGGGCCTGGCGGGTGCCACCAGCGGGAGGTGTAGGCATTGAGCAGAACACAGCGGAAAACACAGTTTCCAGGCCTTGGTGCATCAATAATGGATGAGGGCCCCTGCAGCAAAGTGATCACTGCCTCCCCGGCACCCTCGCAGCTGCCCCCAAGAGACTGCAGGGAACACGGGAGGGTTTTCAGAGGGAACCAGAAGCTCTGGGGCCAGGCCTGCTCCGGCCAACGCGGTGGGGTCATTAAAGCTGGTGTCGCCTCCCCAGAGGCAAAGGAAAGACACTCTGCTGCTGGGATATGTATGAGTCGGTGACAGGGGAGGGTTACGTTTCAGACGCCTTGGTGCCGCTTATTTCTAAGCACAGTCCTGTGCGTTTCTTTGCCAGATGTGGCTTGTAGCCCCAAAGGTGTTCAGTTTCTCTGGAGCCACTGGTGAGCTCCACCTTGATCAGTGACATTGTCAAGTAATCCATGACATTATCAATCAATGGCTAACACTGATGGAGCCCTCCTGTGTTCTGGATCTGAACTAACCATTTGGTATGCAGGCAAAGCACTTTACATGCAGAATCTTACATGGTAGTTACAACAATCCCCCCATTTCACGGAGGGAGAAACTAAGGCTAAAAAAGGCATGTGCCAACAACCCTCCACCAGCAGGTGGTAACACCGGGATTTATTTCCCTCTCTCTGACTCCAGACGAGACTACAATTGTCACTGAATGTAATTAACATTTGCATGGCATCTAAATTTTTCAAAGCTCTTTCTCCTATGTCCCATTTTAATATGCAGAACAGTCCCACGAGGAATCTGTCAGCTCAAGGAAGCTGTGTCACTGACTCAAGTTCACAGAGCTGGTGGTCAGCAAAGCTGAGACTCGAACCCAGGACCTCAAGTCCACGCCCTGTACCCGTTCTCAACATCGGCAAGAAGCTTCACTTCCTCGCTCACATGATCCAAACACCGGGAGTTTGAGGCTGAAATGCAATTTGATTCCAGGTGGAACAAAGGGTCTCAATCGATTCTCCATTCCCTTAAACCTATTTTCTGTAATGAAGACCACTCTGCTAATCCCACAGTAAGCTTTTTCTCAGAGGGAGAATGGAAATTAGCGCAGCCAATCGGTGCTAACTCTGTTTTGCAACCCTCCATCGCTTTACAGAACACTATCAGCCAGGACCACCAAGACAATTAGCCTCATTGAAATAAACACACGATTGACTCATTACCTATCAGATTGCTTCAATAATGGCTGCATTAATTTCACAAGCTAGTGAGTCCCAAAAGCTGCTATAAAAAAAAAATCAATGATCAAAGTGATGACGGCGCTAGTCCATACGTTACAAAAGGCAGCGAGTGCCGCCAAAACCGTTACTGATTAAGTATGAGGCTTTCATTAAAAAGATAATTGGAAACGACCATACGCAGAGTGGGAGTAAGTCATCGCCGCTGCAGAATCTTAGCTTGATTTATTTTCTTTTCCTTTTAAGAGCATACTCCGACCAGAAGGCCGACGGCATGTGGAATCCCACCTTTTTCATAAATGTCATGGCCCTCGGCACAGGCTTCGATAAGGTACCGGGGGCTGAGAATCACAAAGAAAAATCTAAATTATTCACTTTTCAGGGGTCCAGCTGCTTATCGGGCCCACGCAGAGTGTAACATCCCAACATCCCTATCTTTAAGGGATCTCTGGAAGCCAGTTAGGCAAGCCAAGGTTTAAAAATCTAATATGGCAACCACTCTCCTTTCTGGTATTGCTGAGGAATTAGCTACCCGCCTCTTAGTAATTTTCCAGATTAGAGGAGTTTAATTCTTTAAACATTAAAACGCTATCCTGTTTGACAAGCATCCTGACCCCGTTGGCAAATGCCTGCCACAAATGATGACAGCCAGCCCCTGTTGAAGGACAATTTACTGAGTCCCACAGCCAGCTTGGGGGGTAGAGAGCAGTGGGTCCATTTTACAGATGCAGGAACTGAGGCTCAGAGAGGCTAAATCACTTACTCAAGATTCACACAGGCAGTGGTGGGGCCTGGGTGTGGACCAGGTCAGCCTGTTCTCTTCCCCTATTCACAGCCTTCCCACCTATTAAGTGCCGAACCCTGCAAAGCATGAGAGTTGCATCTGCCCTTAAAGATCTCAGTCTATTGCCTTGCCTGGCTTCCCAAAGGGCACAGTGACCTTGATTTGCTCTGGACAGTTTCTTAGTGAATGCCAAGTATTAATAATAATAATGTTTTATTATGGGGATGTTTTCGGCTGGTAGACATCTTGCCTCGCCACTGTGAGACTTTGTATAGTGACTTTTCATCTTGCTGTTTTCTTCCCTGCTCTTCAATAGCTGATGGGATCACAGGGACTGATTTTGAAATGCATGAAATAACTAAGTAATTTATCTAAACAGTAGTTCTCAAACTTGAGCATATACTGGAATCCCCTACAGGGCATGTTACAACCGAGACTGCAGGGTTCCATCCCCAGAGTTTCCGAATCAGTAGGTCTGGGGCGGCGCCTGAGAGTTCTGTTTCCGGGAAGCTCTCGGGTGATGCTGCTGCAGCCGGTCTAGGGACCACACTTTGAGAACCACTGGTCTAGAAGGATGAAGTTCTTGGAGCTGAAGAAGAATTCCTCTGATTCAAGACCATAAACATCTGTGTGTAAAGAATTTGCTGTATATTTCCATTAATAAACAACAGAACCCACAGCGTATTGAAGAGAACTTGGGGGTTGGACCAGTACAGGTTTCCATGGGAGCTGTGCTCCTGGCTCCCTAGAGGACCTGGAAAAGGGGCTGACTTCCCAGAGGTACATTTTCCTCATCCGTGAAGAAGGGATACTGTAATTATCTCGAGAGACTGTGAGGGAAAAGAGGAATAATATATGAATTTGCCTAGCATAGCACCAGGCTTGTGGTGGGAGCCCAGTAACCCAGGGGTTTATCTCCTCTACTGGAAATATCCACAGAGTTGCTGCCAGCTCCCGGCAGGATCAATCAGGTTGGAAGCACAGCAGACTAACAGCTTCAACCACAGGCTGTAGAAGGACCAAGAAGCCTGCGGGGAGAGGCTAGTGTGTCTAGGGGGCAATGACCAGCGTGAATGACTGTGAGCTCTCCGAGGAAAGAGGTGTGATGGGGCAGCACACTTCACTTTGCAAGAGGTACTAATGGGCAATAATGCCACCAACACTTTACACGGTACCTGAACGTGGAAGGCAATTAATTGACAAAGGTTTCCTGGGTGCCATTAATCAATCAGTAGATAAGTAAGTGGGGAGGTGGTCCCTTGGTCTCTTCTCTCTCCAGTTTGTATTTCTAAACGCTGTCCCTACTCCCCTGCCCTCCTCCTGGTCCTTGAGTTTCCAACCTCTGTTCCCCACTCCCCACACTATGACCCAGGGAACACTAGTTCTGGGCGGTGGTAATGGGTCTTCCACAAAAACAAAACGGTGACGGTCCCAGGGTCAGATCATTTGGGGAGCCCTAAACACTATATTTTCCCTCTTGAAAACTTATAAGATGTATGAGCATATTAGGGCTCCATGAAATTCTTCTCTAGACGTTTCAACTTTTCTGGAAGGGCTTTTGGCTCAACACCAGCTTGGAGAAATCTACGTCTCTCAGACCTAAAAACATGTACCTTCTTCTCGTGCCCTCTCCTTTCACTTACTGCTGCTAATCCGCTAGGACTACTGTTGCGTCACAGTTGGTTGCAAAGCAAAAGTTACAAGGCTCGGAGTGACGATGGGTGTTTCTGAAGTTCCGAAAGTCCTACCTGAAGTCCAGATGTTAATTCTCCAGACCACTGAGGTCCCTGGGAATGTTATCTCTAATAAATGATATTCCCCAATGTTATTTCCTCCCACATTATAACATTTTGTCTTTACAGCCTTGTCACATAACAAGGGCAGAAATCACTTAGCCCTGTGTTCAGCCCTGTCTGGTGGAAAGGAGACACACAGAAGTAGTGGATGCTGAGGAAGGACAAGACTCAGGTCTTACGTGCGTCCCTGATGTCATGGGTAGAACGGTAAAAGGAAGAAGCTCTACTCACCTGGCTGTGCCCCACGGCCACTGTCTTCTTCTCCAGATCCAGGGTCTGCAGGAGCTCTGCCACAGCCTGGGAAAAAGAGGAGAGTTAGAGAGAGGAAGACAGACTGAGGGCAGGAGACCCCCAAAGTGGAAGGCCAGCTGGCTGCATGGCTGAGGGATACACCGGGAGAGAGAGGGTGACCCCACATGTCTGTGAGCTAACAGAGCTCCACCTCCCCAGGTAAGTGTAGAGGATGAGCACGTACTAGGCACCTACTGTGTGCCGTCCACTCTGCTGGGACCTTCACAGACACCACCTCATTTCAGCCTCACAGCAACCCTAGGTGGGTCGTCATACTACCACGCCCATTTCATAGAGGAGAAAACCACAGATGCAAAACTAAATGGGGGACGTGTCTGCTACGGAAAACACTATGGCAGTTCCTCGAAAAATTAAACATGCAGTTACTATATGATCTAGAAATTCCACTTCTGGATATATACCCAAAAAAGTGAAAGCAGGGACTTGAACAGATACTCGCACACACTCATATTCATGCCAGTGTCATTCACAGTGGCCAAAAGGTAGAAGTAACCCAAGTGTCCGTCAACAGATGGATGGATAAAGAAAACGTGGTGTATACGCCCAACGGAATATTAATCAGCTTCGAAAGGGAAGGAAATTCTGACACATGCTACAACATGGATGAACCCCGAGGACATTATGCTAAGTACAATACGCCGAACACAAAAGGACAAATACTGTGATTCCACTTACATAAGGTCCGTAGAGCAGCCGAATTCATAGAGACAGAAAGTAGAATGGTGGCTGCCAGGGGCTTGGGGGGGGGGCGGGGTTAGTGTTTACTGGGTACAGAGTTTCAGTTTTACAGGACGAAGGGATTCAGGAGGTGGATGGAGGTGATGGCTGTACAGCAGTGTGAATACACTTAATACCACTGAACTGCACGCCTAAAAATGGTTAAAATGGCAAAGTTTATGTTACCTATGTTTTACCCCCATTTTAAAAACACAGAACGAAAGCATTTCCCCAAGGTTATAAGTTACACATGGGCCGAACCAGACTCGAACCAAGGTGTGTCGGGCCACACTGCAACACCTACGTCTCGACTGCTTCCCAGGCCCAAGACAGCTGCAGAGGGCCCTAGGCTACTGGGGAATTTACCTGCTGTGTCCCCCGTGACAGCCTCCCCAGCACCCTGTCCTTCTCATCACATGTGCCAGAGACGGCCTCACTCTCCCAAATATGTGAATAAATGGCGTGGCCTTTAACCCTGTGTTCCTGACCTAGGTTAGGGAGGGAGAGCCTGGGCCTAATTCACCCGTTTCCTCCACTGCACCTGGTACTGTTCTATGCCTACAGCAGGAGCTCAGTAATTATGACGACTGAATGAGGGGACGCCCGGCAAGAGAGACCCAGTGAGGGTAGAAGCGGGGCAGGGTTGGGGGGGAGTGTGGAGAAAGGCCACCCCCTCCAGGAGAAACAAATTCACTCAGAGATCCCTGGATGCAGCCTTAGCCAAACCACCAGCCATTTAATGGAATTTTCCTCTTGTCGTCTAGGCCTGCAGGCTCTGAAACAAGCCTGCCAGAGATCCGTACCCTCAGATGAATGCAGGTCGTGCCTGGTTCCCTGGTGACTGCCAATTCTCCTCCCGCTGCACCCTCACACCACCCCCTCACGGACCTTCCATTCACCGGAAATCACAAAGTCTATCTTCAGAATAAGCTGTCAGAAAAGTAATTGCGACACTCAAAGAAGCAAAAGGTGTTATGAGAGAGAGTAATCTGGTAGATGAGTTTCAATTCCATGGGTCATCGGCATCACAGAAAACTTCCTAAGATACAAAAAAAAAAATGCTTATTAAAAGTCTACTCTGAGGCTGTAATCTGGGGGGAAGTTTCCTCCTCTGACCTCTGAGAGGAACATTCCATAGCGCCCCCTCCAAAAATTCAGTGGTTTCACTTACTACATTTTAGCCAAAAATGTTCCAAGGGAGCTACAGGCAGCAGAATGCATAAAACCAACATATCCAGACTACAACATTTTTTTTTCTCTCTGCACAAGAAGAAAACAAAATAAACATTGGCTGAAAACAAGATGGACGGATGGAAAAGCAATGAAGCCTACAGCTGGTGACAATTTTCTAACCTACTTTGGAGTTAACGCCCAGAGCCCACGTGTGGGAGGAAAAAATCAGGATGTGGAGTTAGATCCACCTGGACTGAGATTCTCGTTTAACCACTCACGAACTGTGTGACCCTGGACAAGCATTTTACTCTGAGCTGCAGGCTCCTCTTCAGAACAATGGGGGGAAATAATGGCACCTATGATGGAAGACTCTGTGGCTGTGCTTGTGGAGGGCTTCACAAAATAGCTGCATACAGTAGGCACTCAGTAAACATCCTGAGCCCGTCCTGATGTCCCGGAGCTGGTCCTATCGGCCTCTCGCTTGGATAAGATGGCAGTGGTGCTGCAGAATGCGGACTAAGCTTCCATTTCTCAGGTGTACCCCAAACACGGCCAAAACACACGACCGGCCCCACAAGATCCAGGGATTCTTCTCCGTCTCCCTGCTTTCTTAGAGCCCTTTAGATGTCTGTGTAGCCAAGCACATTAGGCCTCACGGAGATATTCTGTCCTGTTGACCTCACTGTACAGATAAGGACGCTTAGGTGCAAGTGACAGAGTGAACAGGTGGCTGCGGGCACTGAACTGTGCTTCTGACCCTCATTTTCCTCACCTGCAAGATGATGCTAACATTCCCTGCCTAGACTGTACAGGGGCTGGGACAATTAACTGAGGATATGTACATGAAAATGACTTTGTCAGTGACTTTGTACTCAGCTGCCCTCATTATCAACATTAATATTACTCTTACATCGAGCCATATGAAACTGTCACTTGCTTAGGTGAAATACCAGTGATTTCATTTGTTTCTACCTAATATAATCACCGCCCAACAGCCAGTTGGTGGATGACAGGGCAAGAATCCAGGTGACTGTAAGAAATTTCTTCCTTGTTCCGCATCTTTATGGAATCAGCTAACCCATCTGAATTGTCCCGACAGTTGAGGTAAAACCTCTCGGCATGGAAGGCTGAGTAAAATGTTGGCCATTTTGCTTCCAAAAAAAGAGTTTTCCCTTGTGTTTTGGGGTCTGAGCACTGCTCTGAGTGCTTTACCCATAACTCATCTAATTTTCAAACCTCTGTGACTATCTTAGGAAGTTTTATGCCCATTTTATAGAGAAAGAAAGTGAGGTCGAGTGCAATGAAAGGACTTGTCAAACATCACATGACACAACCCCAGGGAATCAGAGAACTCAGCCTGTTCTCTGCCCTCGGACGCTGCGATCCAGTACAGCTCCAGCTTTCGCTAGCTGTGGGACCCTGAGCACGCCGCTCCTCCTCTCGGGTCCTCTTGGTGCCCTATTCTAGAATAGGAGTAGTCACGCCTATGCTACAAGGATGTGGGGGCGGTTTAATGAGACCACGAAAGTAGTGTGTAGGAGTGAGACTTCCAGAATGTCAGTACAAGGAGCTTGACAAATCCTCTCCCCGCAAAACAATGACAGACATGGATACAGTTTTTCAAAAACAACAACTTTGATACTCTGGAAATTGAGCAAGGGGATGCAGCAAATTGAGAAACATTTATTCAAGAGAAACTACTGGGCCTTTAAGAAGAGTGGGAGTTTATGGCAATCATGGCCAAGACCCTTCCACTCCCCACTAAGCTCTGTCACTGCAGAGGTCCTACCAGGGCGAGGCAAGCTGTGAAAACCATCCACTTTGCTGCCAGAAGGGGTTCACTTACAAGGATCAAAGTAAGGGGAAATCCCACACCCAGGAACACTGTCAGAAACAGTAGTGCTCTTGGCAGCAAACAAATGGAGAAAGTCAATGGCACAGCTAGCCTAAGACTGTTACCCTGAGAGGGGCAAGCAATGGGCCAGTGACTAGCCAGGTCCCTATAACAAGGAGCTATAGGGAATAGGACAGTCATGGTGGGCCTTGAGAACCTCCCATAGACTCCTGGCAATCTGGAAGGCTACACGCATGCACGGGAGGGACTGAGAGAGCCTTAGGCATGTATATAACCCTACTTAAATATAAGGCCACGTGCACAGGCAGAAAACATGTGAAAGAGCCACACAGAAAGTAAAATCTGTGGCACACTGTAAATGCCTGAATGTCGAATACATTTTCCAACCCACACAGAGTACCGTAAGGATTAGATAAAAGCTTCACAGATTCAAAATGTTTGACCACAACCTCTCCTGACCACTAAGCTGTGCTGACACAGGGGCAACTCTTGAGAAACTACAATTTATAATAAAAACAAGAGTGAAACAAACTGAAAAGAGATGGCAGCAGTCTCACAACGTGGGGGAGCCAGACTCCAGAACCCTAGTTCAGATAAGTTACCACGTAACTGGGAGAAGAGCAGAATTTAGAGGCAGTTTTATATTATTGAAAATGGCCAGCTTTCAACAAAAAATTACGAGACACGCAAAGAAACTGGGAAGTGTGACCTATATCCAAGAAAAACAAAAAGCAGTCAACAGAAACCCTCTGTGGGCTCGGATGCTGGACTTAAAGACTTCCAAGCAGCTCTTACGATGCACATAATGTACTTAATATCATGCCTGGCACATGCTAAGTTTCAATAAGTACTAATAATTGGTAGAGGTTCTGAGGTTATAAGCCCCTCTGGCACTGTGGAGTGATGACACACCCTTCACCTTTACCATTCTAGGCTCAAATTATGAGTCCTTCAATGTACCTGGAGAAACCCAATTCATGCCTCCACTTGCAGAATCCTTTTGTGTCCTAGAATTTTGCACAGAGCTTTCTCTCCAATGTTCAATAAAAAGCACGCAGTCTGACATCTCACGTTAAGCTGAACATGCCAGACAAGCAGCGGAAGACTCCAGGAACCACAAAGAGCCATGGCTGGGAAGAGCTTCCCCAACTCAATCCTCAGCAGGTAGTGTGCTACAGGGAACCCACGTCTGTGGAGACAGATGCTCTCCTAGTACACCATTTGGCTGCTGTCAGTACAGCACCTTCTCCAGGAAACCCACACCATGACCCGATGGCTGCCATGTGTTTGGGCACCTACTATGTGCCAGGCACTTTGTTATGCCCTATCACATGTTGTCCCTGGTCATACAGCTATCAAGCATCATGGGGCACGGATGAATGGAAAGAGAGATGGCAGATACCAGGATGTGAACCCAAGTCTGTCTGACTCTAAACCACATGCTTTTAACCACTGAAAACTCTCACTTACACACTGATCAAATCATTCCATAAGGGTGGGGACTATATCTCTGTTCTTTAACTCTATAGGCTCAAGACTGTAAATAGAATGTCTGGCACAAAGCATAAACTATATGGACGAATGTATAAATAACACACACACATATTTATATAATTGAGTTGGTTAACACAGAATGGAAAACATGTAGAGTTATTAAAACAGTAGACCCAAACTGGAGGAGGACAGCAAGGTGAGAAAGAGAAGGATGATGCATAAATTCCAGAGGGCTAAGGCTATGGAAGGCCCTGTAAAAATCGTTTAGCATCATGAGAACGGACAGCTCCCTCTCTCCCTCCCCCCACCCCTCTGCCCCAGTCACGGGCTCACAGGGGCCTCTTCCCAGCAGAAAAGGACTCCGAGACAAATTCAGAGGAAATCGGGAGCATCTACCAGGGTCTAAGACAGAAGAAGAGTGGCTGCCTTTGAGAAGACAGACTGGCATGCCTTAGGTGTGTTCAGATCAAGGCCCCAGGGACACAGATTTGGTTGGCTAAAATCAATCATCGCTGTAGACTCAGGGGAAGACGGTGGGCCCAGGGCTTTCCCATCATGGGATCAGGGAGACTTAGCGATTCCTGCCTCAGCAGCAGAGAGACTGAAGGGACCAGAATCTGGGACACCGCCAAGGTGAACCGAATGAGCTCTTCCAGGAACCTGCCTGAGGTCACTCTGGGAGGGCTTCAGTGTGGGTTAAGGCATAATCTTAACCAGATGGGATAACCTGGGAGAGAGGAATGGGACCCACGATGGTTAGAGAGGGTTATTTTGGAGACCGGAGCAGGTGCCTGGGAGTCTAGAAGAGACGGGCATCCTCAACGGCTGGAAGTCAGCGTGAGAACACTGCCCCCTACAGAGGGCCAAGGAATGGCCACAGTGGACTTGACTTCCTTCATAGTTTTGCTTAAGCCAGTTCAAATAATAACGATCTGGTCTTCAAAGCTGTGCTCCTGCTGATAACCTTTTGGTCAACCATCACCGACCACCTGATAAAGCCCAGACTCTATCTCTGCTAACAGTGACTGTGGTCTGGCCCCTGCCAACAACCTTAGACCCTTTTCTTGACACTTGGCAGCATTTATGCTCCAGCCACGCTAGATTAGCCATGTAACCTCGTGACTCTGGATCTCTGTACATGCTGTTCCCGATGTGGCTTGCCCTGTACTTTCTCTTACTTGATTCCTCGAAATTGTCCCAGAAAAGCTCAGCTCAATCGTCATCTGCACTGAGGTGTCTTCCCTGAATGTCCCACCCCTCCCCTGCTGCAAAAATCCGAAGTTTTAGATGTGTTTCCTGGGGCATCCCCAAACTATCCCTCTGTCTGGAAATGACTCATTTTCATCTTTCTTCCCCACAAAGCTGTGTTCTGTTCATTCCTGTCTCTCTGGCAGCTAGCACAGGGCCTGGTGCAAAGGAGGCACTTCATTACAGTTGGATGGGATCAATAATAATTATTTTAAATTAACATCACAGATGGCACATTCTATACAAAACTTCACCAAATACTCTGTCTTCAAAAGGCTCCCGTTCGGAAGTCCTGTATGAACAATGAAAAGATGCTCACCAGCCCTGACCATCAGAGGACTGCAAATCAAAACCACAATCAGATACCACCTCCCACCCATTACGATAACTAATGCAAAACAAACAAACAGAAAACCCAGTAAATAACAAACGCTGGCAAAGATGTGGAGAAACTGGAACCCTCGTTGGGGGGAATATAAAATAATGTAGCCATTACGGAATACAGTTTGGAGGTTCCTCAAAAAGTTAAACATAGGATTACCATATGATCCAGCAATTCCACTCTGGGTATACACCCGAAAGAATCAAAAACAGGGTCTCAAAGAGATAGTTGTACGCTGTGTTCATAGCAGGGTCATTCAGAATAGCCAAAAGGTGGAAGCAGTCCAAGTGTCCACTGAGAGAGGATGGATAAACAAAATGCTGTACTACATAAACACAGTGGAACGGGATTCAGCCTTAAAAGAAAGAAATTCTTCTTTTAAGAATGTGCTGCAACACGTGCTACAACATGGGTGAACCTTGAGGGCATCATACTGCGTGCAATAAGCCAGTTACAAAAGGACAAATACTAGGGCTTCCCTGGTGGTGCAGTGGCTGAGAGTCTGCCTGCCGATGCAGGGGACACGGGTTCGTGCCCTGGTCCGGGAAGATCCCACATGCCGCGGAGCGGCTGGGCCCGTGAGCCATGGCCGCTGAGCCTGCGCGTCCGGAGCCTGTGGTCCGCAACGGGAGAGGCCACAACAGTGAGAGGCCCGCGTACCGCAAAAAAAAAAAAGGACAAATACTAGATAATTCCCCTTATATGAGGTCCCTAGAGCAGTCAAATTCATAGAGACAGAAAGCAGAATGGTGGTTGCCAAGGGCTGGTTGGGGGGTGGGGGATGGGGAGCTAGTGTTTAATGAGGACAGCCTCAGTTTTGGAAAATGAAGAGCTCTGGAGATGGATGGATGGATCCATGGATGGATGGATGGATGGCAGTGGTGGCTTCACAACAATACAAATGTACTTAAGGCCACTAAGTATGCTTGAAAAAGGTTAAGATGGTAAATTTTATGTTATGTGTATTTTACCACAATAAACAGTAAAAAGCACTATGTGAGGAATTTGAGAACCTGAGTTCAAATCCCAGCTCTACCACTGCCCCACTGCCCAGCTGGGGGGTGACAGCCTCATTCGCCTCTGCTGTAAAATGGGGATAATTCCCAGAGCAGGGAGGCTTTATCTACTGAGGGCCGTAACCTTTTCACATTACGCCTGATATTTCGTGATGAGGGTCTGTGCATCTGTGGTAAAAGGCACACGCTATTTTTGTTTCGGGAGCACAAAATATCCATCGGGGACCCTCCAAATGAGAGCACTTCACTGGGAAAGAGCCCTGTTTAAGCACCACGTGCATGCTGGGCACACAAGGGATGCACCAAGGCCCATTTCACACCCTGACAATGAATTCCCTCTGCTGCTGTCTAGTGTCTAATGATAATATTGACCTTTTCTAGCTGTCAAACTTGTCTTATTAAATCCTGAGGTCTTAAATGCTTTGCACACAGAGGCTGACCGTTTGCCCACCCGAGCACGTGTTCATGTATAATTCATGGCGTATCATGTTGCCTGGCAAATGAATATTTATCAGCTTTTTCATAAGAGGCAGGATGGCGTTTCCTTTTGCTGCTACCAAAATCCTATGCTGCAGCAGATGAAATTTGTGAGCAAATAAAAAGAGAAGAAGAAGCAGCAGCAAAAACTCCCAAGTCCGTCCCACCGGTGATTTTCCACTTCTCGAGGCCTCCAGCAAGTGTATGGAGGCGGCTTCGGTTTGGCTCCAAGAGAGAACTGCTGAGTCGTCCGGAATAGAAATGCCTCCATATGCTACCCCCACTGCCCCCACAGACAGCTCCCCCACGCCCCACTTCTGTGCTGTTTTCAACTGCAGAGGAGCCCAAGCCCCTTTCAATGGTTCCATTCCAGATGCTCTGAACGGAGATTAAGACTGGGGCGGGGGACCTAGGATAAAGAACCCCAATGAAGCTTGGTACAGAGCGGCTGGTGGCACCAAGCCAGGCAGAGTTTCGTGGTTTCCAAGATGGGTTGGCGGGGATAGCCTTGCTCCACACCAGCTTGGGTCTGAGGTCCCCTCCCCACGGTGACTCAGGAGGGCCACAGAGAAATGCCGCCTTGTCTGCAGGAGGTGGCCTGTGCCCTGGCCCTTGCTGCAGAAACGAGCCCAGAGAGGACTTAAGAATTGTGACTCTTTTCACTCTTCTTACCTCACGACTCAGTGAGCTCAGGCATGCACGGGCACACTCACTTGGAGGGGGAGTTTCAACACGGTTGTGAATATCCAGCCTGTGTGGCTTGGCTGCCGTCACTCTGGCCTTGAAAGATGATGATGGTGGTGCTGATGCTGCTGACAGCAGTTCATATATAATGAGCCCTTACTATATGCCGGGCCCTACGTCAAGCACATCAATTACACTATTACATACAATCCTCCAAATGCCCCGCTGGAGTTGGTATTATTGTTGTTCCTATTTTACAGATGAGGAAACTGAGGCAGAAAGATGGATTCACTCGTTTAAGTTCACACAGCCCCAGCTGGGAGTCAACTGCAGGTCTGTTTGACTCTGGAGCCCAGGCTTTCTCAAAAGCACTCCCTGGAATCAAGAAATTTGGGTTCAAGGACAAAACCCATGAATGCTCGGCTATGTGGCCTCAAGGGAATCATCCATCTCCATGAGCCTACGTCTCGTCATTTATAAAAGAGATGTAACAGCTCTTGTTTTGCAGGGCTGTTGTGAGGATGCACTAGCGCTTTGCAAATTCTGAAGAGCTCTATCATTGATTAGCCGGTGGCCATTCTCAATAGAAACATTTACCGAGGCTTTGGCACTAGGGGTGAAGACTTCCGGCTCCAGAAGTTTACAGTAGAGATGGAGAAAGGAGATACCCAGGGGCAGAAATAACAAGGTTAGGTACATGTATTCATTCATTCATCCAACGGGAAATTTATCGAACACTTGCTGTGAGCTAGAGAACACACAGGCAATCTGTGTATAATTTCAGATAAGGATAAGTGCTATGCAACTATTAAAACAAGATGATGTAATGGAGAAGAGCATCTGAGCCAAGATCTGAATAGCAAGATGACAATGACACTGGCCAGGCAAGGACTGGGGAGAAAAGCACTCCAGGCAGAGGGGACAGTTTGTGCAAAGGCCCTGAGGGGGGTGTTTGGGACCACAGAGTCCTCTTTTCATAGACTATATCTCAGGGTGCTGGTGCCGAGGGGAACATTCCTATGGGTGGGAATGACGACTTTTCATCTTGCTAGGAGTCCCCCTGGCTGGGACTTGCTCTTTTCGTGGCTCTAATTCTTTCCCTGCACTTTCTCATGCAGGGTTTCAGAAGGACCGTTCTGGGGTAGGCAGTGTCCTAAGTGACATGGCAGCAGGCGAAGTCTGGAGCAGGGGTCTGAGTCAAAGCTCATGCCACCGTCACCTTAGCCCCCAAGGCCCAGCTCTCGGATCCCGGCTGCCCCAGCTGCCCCCGGGGCCATCCCTACAGAACAGAAGCACTGAGGCCTCCACCCCCATCACCTGGCTCCACATACCTTCTTCTCATCCACTCTCTCGGGGGCCGACTTGAGCTTCTTCATGAGCAGAGGGTCCAGCATCTGAAATCTTCGGCGGAACTGAGTGAGCCCCATGTGGTCAGCGTAGCCTGGGGTGGGGGGAGCAGAAGAACAAAGAATCCAAGTGAGAAGCCCAGCCCAGGGGTCCAGGGGTCTGCTCCCAGCCTTGCTACTCACTGTGTGCCCTCACGTCTTAGGGCCTCAGTCTCCCCATTTGCTAATTTAAGAAATTGGGTTCAATCAGCATTTCCCAACTGCATTCCCCAGAACAAGGACCCTATAAAAGGCTCCAATGAAAGTTTGGAAAAGCTGCCCCCTCATCTGCTTCTCCGAAGGTCACAATCTGTGTGAGCACTGACGTCAAAGGCTCCAGACCCTCTGCAGGGAATTTGCCCTGATTAGCTTCGCTTAACCCAGAGTTCTCCAAACCTGCTGGACCATGGGAAAAAAATTTTTTTTGGTTTAATACTTTTTACCGCCCCACAGACCACATGTGGGAAATGCTGCATCAGACGGTATCTACATGTTAAATCTAACATGTAGGATGGACACAGCTGCACCCTTCTGTGTGGGAAGTGGCATCTGAAAAGCTACTGAGAGAAGGTGACGTTTGAGCTGGCCTTTGAAAGGGCCGTGAGAGTGTGCCAGAGGATTTGGTGTGGAAGAAGTCCAGGCAGAGGGAGCCACAGCAGGAAAATACAAGGTTTGTTTCACAGTCATAGCAAAAGCAGTTACTGAGCTTTTATGTGTGCAAGACACTAGGATAACAACTTCCTTGTGTTACAGACACTCTGGGGACTGTATCATTACACCCATTATATAGATTGGAAATTGAGGCCCAGAGAGTTCAAGTCACGTAGCCCAAAGTGAAGTCAACCCTAACTCTCCCAGATGGGATCCAAACCCAGACAGAGATGATAACGAATCCAGTGAGAGTAACCAACAATGAGGTGAAAGACAAGCAGGGACCGGGTCCCCAAGGAACTTGACATCAAATTCCAGACCTCGAAGCTTGGACTTCATCCTGGATACAAGGGGTGTGGTAGATCCTCAGTTGCCTTAAAAAGAACCCTCAAGTGGCTGGATGGGAGAAGGTCTGGTGAAATCTCACTCCATTTTGAGACTTCATTTTACAATAAGCCAAATGCATGAACCATGAGGAAGAGTCATGGTGGGTACATGTGGCAAATCCATGAAGCCTTCCTGGGGGAAGAGGAGGGTTTCAGGCCAGGTTGGAAGGATGCTGACCGCACAGAGACCTGGGGGCTGGGAGGTTACAGGCCTGTCCTTTTGAGTCAGACTTACTTGGGTTCGTATCTCACATCTGCCCTGATTAGCCCTCTGACCAGCAACAAATGACCCTATTTCTTTGAGATTCAAGTTCTTCACTTGTCAGATGAGAGTAATAAGATCTCCTGTCACACAGTCACAATGAGGACTAAATCCAATAATGATTGTAATATTGGGCTGGCCAAAAAGTTCGTTCGGGTTTTGCTGTGCCACCCCGAGCGAACTTTCTGGTTAACCCAATAAAGGAGGCTAATGTGTTTTGAGCACTTTCCCAGGTCCAGGCACTTTTCTGTTATTCCCTTATTAATTCATCAACCCACTCGACAGCTCTCTGAGACCTGAGCTATCACAGGAGATAAAAGGCAGGCACGATCTAGGGACCTGCCAGTGTCAGCCACAGTCAAGCCCAGGCCAACTGGCTCCAGAGTCCAACCTGTGCCCACCAGTCTGCCCCATATGTAACGTTTGCTGAGCATTCACTCTCCTCCAGGCATTGTGTTAAGGGCTTTGTGAGAACAACATCAATTAGTATGCGTAACCGCAGTGCCCAGCACATCGTAGGTACCTGAGAAACAGCATATGTATGTGTGCATCATGCGTGCATGTGTGTGTGAATTCAGGCACACCTGACATGTTGCAGGTTCAGTTCCAGACCACCGCAACAAATCAAACATCACAATAAAGCATCCCCCAAACTTTTTGGTTTCCCAGTACGTATAAAAGTTATCTTTAGACTATACCATATTCTTTTTTTTCAATGTTAAACTCATCTTTTTTTAATATTTATTTATCTATTTATTTTGGCTGCGCCGGGTCTTAGTTGCAGCACACGGGATCTTTGTTGCGGCAGGCGAACTCTTAGTTGCAGCAAGCGCGCGGGATCTAGTTCCCTGACCCGGGATCAAACCCGGGCCCCCTGCACTGGGAGCGTGGAGTTTCACCCACTGCACCACCAGGGAAGTCCCTAGACTATTCTACTAAGCATGCAATACCATTACATCTAAAACACAATGTACTTCAATTAAAAGTGCTTTACTACTAGTATTTTCCTGCTGAATTTTATAATTACTTTATTTTTACTAAAGGGTATTAATTGAATAAGTAAATTGATACACTGTAATTCTGTGTTTTTATAAAAATAAATTAATAATTTAAAAAAATACTTTATTACTAAAAAATGTAACCGTCATCTCAGCCCTCAGCGAGTTGTAAATTTTTGCTGGTGGTGGGTTGGAACCATTGCAAGAATTACCAAAATGTGACACAAAGTGAGCAAATGCTGTAGGAAAAAGCGGTGACAACAGACTGGCTTGACACAGGGTTACCACAAACCTTTGATTTGTAAAGAAGTGCACTCTCTGTGAAGCGCAATAAAGCGAAGCACAATAAAACAACATCTGCTCGTGTATACGTTACACGTGCACAGATTCCAAATCATAAATACGTGACACACGCGTATGGGTCTCTGTATGCTTGCACACATTGCTTGTACACATTGCTTGTATGGTGTGAGACAGAAGTGACTCAGAGCAGAAAACAACGAGGAGGACTTCCCTGGTGGCGCAGTGGTTAAGAATCCACCTGCCAACGCAGGGTACATGGGTTTGAGCCCTGGTCCGGGAAGATCCCACATGCCGCGGAGCAACTAAGCCCATGCGCCGCAACTACTGAGCCTGCGCTCTAGAGCCCGTGAGCCACAACTACTGAGCCCACACACCTAGAGCCTGTGCTCCGCAACAAGAGAAGCCACCGCAATGAGAAGCCCGCGCACCGCAACGAAGAGTAGCCCCCGCTCGCCACAACTAGAGAAAGCCTGCACGGCAATGAAGACCCAATGCAGCCAGAAATAAATTAATTAATTAAAAAAAAAAACAAAACAAGAAAACAATGAGGAAATGAACCAGGTCTGGGAGACAGAAATTTGGCAAGTTATACCACAAGACTTCAACCCTTCACTGAGCTGGAAGCTCCCTCCAAGTCGGGCGGCGCTGAAAACGCAGAGGGCGGACCCGCAGGGAGGAAGGGGACGCTGACCCGTGCCTGCACGCAGGGACTCTAACCCACGGGCCAGGATGCCTCCGGCCGGCGGGGCACAGTCAATCAGCCACGGGCTGTGACCACCTCGCTCTTCCCGTGTGACAGTATCTGTCTTCCTGTGCCTGTGGTTGCGTGGACCGGTGGGAAAATCAATGTGATGCTGAAAGGAGCAAGGGGCTCATCTTTGCTTCCAGCTGCTCCCGGCTTCTCCGTCAACTACCTCATGCCCAGGGTTCCGTATTAACACGGTGGGAGGACACGGGGGCAGCGACCACAAGCTGAGGCGTCAGTGACCACAGGAATATTAAACAAATGGGTGCCCACCCAGACTCCCCGCCAGCCCTGCCGCCCCATCCGCTGACTTCGCCTGAGCTGCTTCTGGCTGGGAGGGGAACCCAGGGGGTGGCCTACGAGGTCTCAGGGGCAGAAGAGAATGGGAAAATTTCAGATCGAACTCAACTCATAAGATGAGCTAATGGGGGAGCCCTGGTGCATGCTTGCTTTCTCGAATACAGGCCTGACACTTTGTTCCTTTGGCTGAAACCCCTTATTCCCCTATCACTCTATCACCTCCTCAGCTGGACCCGGGAAAGCCAAACTTCCAAAGACAGCATTCACAGGCTGTCTCTCCTGGTGGATCCGCCCCTCATCTCCCACAATCCCCCACTCATTCTGAACCCGATTCCCTGAAAACCAAGGCTCCTCCATGCCTCCCTGCCTTTGCATACGGTGATCCCTCAGCCAAGCTTTTCCTCTCCCTGCACCAGCCAGAGGTGAGCTACCTGCTTCTTTCCAAGACTCAAATAAGACGTTATCTCCTCCAGGAGGTCTTCCCAGTCTCCCTGCTTCCTCCTCTGGGCATCCCCATGTGACACACGCCCTGGTCCCATCATGGACCAAGCTTGTTTCCACACGGATCTCCCAAACCAGGCTGAGTGTCTTGAAGACCAAATATTAATCGTTGTGGAAATTTCACCCTCTACTCCAAGGCAAATGCCCCTGAGATGTTTGTTGTTGAAAGGAAGATGAGTAAGACACACCCGTGGCCTTCCAGGAGTTCACAACTAAATCAGGAAATAAGATGGGCTTTGGACTCAAAGAGACCTCGGCATAAACCTAGGCTCTGCCGCATCCCGCTGTGTGACCCTAAGCAAGTCCCTTCTCCTCTCTGAGCCTCAGTTTCTTCATCTGTAAAATGGGGTAATCATAGCTCCCCCCTCACAGGGCTGCTGGGCAGTTTCGACAGGATGCTGCATGGAAAGCTCCTGGCACACAGCTGATGCTCCTGTCCCTCGGCCGTCACTGGTCCAGGAGCGTGTCCCAGGAGTCAGAGACAAGGTGCTCGCTCCCAGGCTGCCTCTTACCTGCCCTGTGCAGGCGCAGCGCCTCCAGGATGTAGGACCCTGCAAGCTGCACCCTCAGTGCCGGGATGTCCAAGGGCAGGGACCCGCCTGCCCCGGGCTTGTCTCTACCAGGCTGCGGTGGAGTCAGAGACCCCTGCCCGCCTCTGCTCTCCACCACTGGGCTCGGCACCAGGCAGTGGATGAAGTGTAACTGAGACCGTCTGATCACGCTGATCAACGCATCCTAGGACAGAGAGGAGACGGGGTTGCGGTCAGGGCCAGGGTGAGACAGAGAGGGGTCTAAACATTCCCCAAATGTATATGCAGTCTGGCCTGGGCATCTCTGTGGGGGCCCCATGTCCTACACCAAAGACCTATCCATGGCCTGATCTGTACTCATGAGAAGTAAAGGACCTTTATAACAACCCTTATTAAACCAGATGGAGAAATTGGGACATGGGGAGGACAAGTGAGCGGCCTAAGGCTGCACGGACCACTCGCCGAAAAGGAAGACCAGAACCCAGGACCTGGTCTGTGGGCTTTTCCAGTATAATATGCTATGAGTCATTTCTTCAAACCAATCCTCCCCACATCCCACCCTCCTGAGCTCAGCCTGACTCAGCCTGACCACTTGTTTTTGGATCAAGGTGTCCAGGTGACATCTTTACAGCCAGTGCTGGATCCTGCCGCCTCCCCTATGGAGAGCCTAGAGGTAAACATGCAGGCCTGCGAGGTGAGGAAGGCAGGTGGGGCTGGTCTGGCCGTGACATTTGTCACCTTGGTCAAGAGGGCAACTGTGGTTCCTGCAAACTTCCTAAAGCTGCTTAAGTTAAACCAAGGAGCTGAGGCTTTGGCCTCAGACTTGGACGGATCACTTCCACCAAATTTCTTTGCTTCCCTGAGCCTCGGTCTCTTCCTTGGTGAAGCGTGGGTGTTGCCCGCCCCTTCAGGCTCACTGGGGAGCTCAGAGATGATGTGGGTGGGTAAGCCACCCTGGAGGCGGGCAGTGAGGCCACGACTCCACGGGGACAGGGCCCCCACTCACCATCTGAAGCTTGATCTGGGAGCACGGGGCCTTCCTCTTCACCGCGGCCAAGCTGCTGGCAAACGTTCTCCTCACCGTGCTGCTCCTCTGCTGGGCCTGCTGGGAGGTGCCCTCCAGGCCGGCCACGGCCCGGCACACAGGGGACAGCTTGGCCCGGGACTGGAACAGGCCCCTCAGCTCCTCTCTGGCAGGTAGGAGGGGAAAAAGAGAGGTGCTTCAGGGGGATCACAGGGCGGAGCAAAGGGGACCCCCCTTGCCTCCTGCTAATCTGCCTCCTGAACCCTCCCCTCGAATCATACGCTAACTGCTTACTCTGTTCATGGTCCCTTCTGCCACACAAGCCTTTGCTTGGTGACAAATGTCAGCCCCTTCCTCCATGCCTCTCTTCCTCCCCTGACCTCAGAGCAACTTTCCTTCTACTGGACATTTCCGTCACCTACGTACCTGCAGGAATTCTACCCCGCCTGCACTTCCTTAGAGGGCAAATTCATCTCGGTCATCCCGAGAACAGGTCCAGTACACAGCAGGTGCTTACTGTGCTTGCTGTCGAACAGACAGCCTGAGCACCAGACAGACCCTACTGCGCCCCAGGAGGAAGCGGGGGCCCAGAGGAGGACCCGTGCCTCTCTGGTCGCACCAGCCCATCCCCTCCAGTGGACACCTGCAGGCACCTTCCATCGCTCCCTGCAAGTCCAGGCCCCACCCCGGTCCCAGCCCTCAAGACCCATTATCCACCCGCCTCTACGCCTACCCAACTGTCCAATATTAAGGAAATGAGTCTTGTCAGATGCACCAAGGGTGCTGAGAGAGGTTAGATGCATGGCAGAGCGCACAGACTAACAATGGCTTGAATACACTCACGCTGAAATAAAAATCTGGGGAGGGAGCAGTGGGGGGCGTGAAGCCCCTGGAAGCAGCAGCCCTGAGAGCAAAGGATGTCGGCACCAAGCCCTGGTACAGGGAGAGAAGGTCGGGCCCACAGCCCTGACCCATGCACGAGGACTGCCCCATCTGTGGGGTTGGGAGACCTGACTTCTGGTCTCCAATTCACTTTGTGCCTTGGGCAGTCACGTGTCCTCTTTGGACCTCCACTCCGTATATATAAAGCGAAAGCTGAGTGGGCATGAGAACCTCCTGGGAAGTCCCACCTGAGAGACTAGGTGGGCCCAGGAATGAGAAAGCGACACCAGCAGTCCTGGTGCATCAGGGACCTTGGCTGCAGAACCACATGCTAAGAAAAAGCACCAACGCTTGGCTCTCAAGCCTGCAAGACACCCTGCTGGGATTTACCTCCAACCTGCCGTGCTCTCTCACCTCCAAGCACACGCTGCTCCTTTTTCCCAGAACATCCCCCACTCACCAGGCCATCTGATCAACCAAGGTGTGCCCGCCCTTCCCTAACCCTACACCCCTCACTCAGCTTGAGCCATGGGATTTTAGAGCAGAAGGGAAATTTACAAGGCCACAAGACGTGTGGAGGGCCAGCTATGAACCAGGCTCCTTAACAAGCCATCTGTTATGTTACATCACCAAAGCCTGACAGCACACGTGTAAGCCTGGCGGCATCATTCCCATTTCTCAGATTGTGGAACTGTGACCCAGCTCACGCAGTTTGAAAAAGGGAAAAGCAGCATTTGTACATTTGCCTGACTCCAGAGCTGTGCAACATGGCCTTGCCCAACAAACCCTTATGTCATGATGGAGAAAGCGAGAAACCCAGAGGAGGGAAAGGGACTGCCCACAGTCACCCAGGTGACACGGGGCAGGGATGGGACTTGACCCAGGTCTGCTGGCTCCCCACACAGCCCTCCAAGTGCTCTTTACCCTTCCTTCTGCCCCATCCCCTGACTTGATCTCTTTCCAGGAGCTGTGCGCCCCTGAGCCCCCCCAGATACAGGCTTTCCAAACAACTCTGACCACCTAGACCCAAATTGTATCCCGGCTCTGCCACTTTTTTCTTTTGCTATGTGATCAAAGGTGAACCACTTGGCCTCCTGGGGCCTCAATTTTCTCATCTATAAAATGGGCCCAGGGATACAGCTGTTGTAAGAATTTTAAAAATGCTTATAAAGCGTTCACCCTGATGCCAGGTGCATAGCAGATGGCTAGTAAATGTTCTGGCCTGACACACACACACACACACACACACACACACACACACACACGCAGGGATGGGACTTGACCCAGGTCTGCTGGCTC
>NW_021703765.1:67882212-67960883 GCF_005190385.1 Monodon monoceros
CTCTCTCTCTCTCTCTCTCTCTCACACACACACACACACACACACACACACACACACACACACACACACACACACACACACACCAAGCATTTCCCAATAGCTCTTTGAAGTCAAAGCAGCCCTCTGCTAGCACTTCTGAGCAGTCAAGAAATGCAGTTTTTTTAATGCTCTTTTTAATGCTTTTCTAATGCTTTTTTTAATGCTTTTTTTAATGCTACAAAACATTATCACTTTGGCTTTACGACCCCCTAGTTTGAAGATGTCCATAGAAGTCCTTTCAGTCACATCATCTACCAGATACTTGATGAAAGGCCAGAAGCCAAAATAAGAAGTCACAGCTTCCTAGCTTTTGTTCCACTTCCCCAGAAGGCCGGCTTTTCTCCTCAGCTGGACTCAGGCTGGCCCTGGGAGACACTGAACTGCTCCTATTTGAGTCCGGGTCTTTGCGTCATTAGGGAGGGGTTCCTGTACTGGTCTCCATCACTGCGTTGCTGTGACTTCACGGCCCCAGCACCTCGAATGCCCCAGCCCGTCCCCAGCCCTGGCCAGGCTCACCTCTTCGACTGCTGCAGGATCTGGGGGGCGTCCAGGGCCGAAAGATTAGGCTTGGCCCTGTGGAGCCAGCCCGTGAGGTCATAGCGCACGGGGTCGTGTCCCAGCTGGTGGGCGATCTCGCACTGCAGGGGCTGCTCACAGGTCCGGAGGGCAGAGGTCCCTGAAAGCAGATACAGGGCATGAGTCTTGGGACCTGGTGGGGACACTCTGTCATCACCTGGCATCACTGAGAACACGCTTTTCCCATTTTAGTATGTTCCAACCTAGCTGAAGCTACCAGTTCTGGGCACCCATATTTCCCCTGCTTTGTGCATTTATGTGCATTACATCCAACCTCGATTCTGTTCCTCCTTGCTTTCTTAAACCCAGGATACCTGTTTTTCCCAACTACCATCAGCACACACAATCTCCATGATTTTTACCATACCCATGTTATCACCTGGGCTATTATTTACTTAATGTTTTCTTTCAATCGACTCACATTTTTACCGGTAAAATGTATTTATACAGAAGCATTATACTGCAGATCTGGTGTGCCAGCCATATTTATTTTCTAATATTTGTGGAAATAAATACACAATTATTAAATATTTTGAAAATGTGTGTACCACCTGAAATTGTCTTGAATACCAGCTACCAAATAAATGCACAGCATATTCTTGGGAGATGCTGGAGGACACCTGCTTCCAAAGGACAGAGTGGGAGAAACAAATGGGCTTGGAGTTGAGAAGACCTGTGTTCCAATCCTGACTTGACCATTTATTACAGTGGGACAGGGGCCAAGCCACCTACGTTTCTGAGCCTCAGTCTCCTCCTCTCCAAAATGTGGATTAAATAATACATGTCTCCCAGGGTGGCATAAGGTCTGAAGGAGAGAAGGTGTGTGAAGTACTTTGGTGAGGTCACTCCAGAGCAGTCACTCAGGAAGCAGCAGTAGTGGGTGTCACTGCCATTTCCTGCATTGAAACTTTTGCTGATGTTCTGGAATCACAAAAGGTTGACCTTCACATCCCCAGAGCCCAGAATCATGGTTGACACATGACTGGAGTCTGGAAGTGCTTGTGGAATGAATGAATGAATGGATGGATGGATGAATGAATGAATTCCTGATCATTTTTCATATCACTCTCATTGCAGTGATGCTCTCAGGCTGAGTAATGGCTCCAGACCCATTATTATCAGAAGGTGTAGTACCATCTTGGTTCTTGTACCTACTCTGAATGATCTTCCTACATTTTCTCATCCCGTGATTGTCAGTGGGCCAACGTGTATCCAGGATCTCGACTGCCTCCCTTAAATCTTAATTTGCTTCCTCTACACTTCACTGAGCTAAGAAACGAAGGACCTGCATTTCTTAGAACTCTGCACAAAATAAACAAAGTCCGAGAGTCTTCAGGTTCTGCTAAGTAAGGGGCATGGATTCTGCCGTCTGTTTGGCTGCTTGGAAATCCTTTGTGCTCACTTCCTGAACCTCCTCTACGTTCTGGATCATTAAAGTTACCAGAAAGGCACACTTCTGGTTAAGTGAAGCATCACTGCATCAAGAGTGACCCATGAGCCCTTCAGAGCCGTGCAGTCCCTGCCCTTCCATTGAGAGAAGAGCAAGGGACTTCCCTGGCAGTCCAGTGGCTGAAACTCCGTGCTTCCAATGCAGGGGACCCGGGTTCAATCCCTGGTTGGGGAACTATGATCCCACATGGCACGCAGTGCAGCCAAAAGATTAAAGAATGAGAGAGAGAAGAGCAAGGGACAGAGCAGACACTCGGCCCTGGGACATACGTCCCCGACTCCCTGCAACGCTGCAGGTGTCTGTTTGCAAGGCTGCCTCCCTGCCCTGGACCGGAAGCAACGTGAGGGCAGGGGTCGTGTCCATTCAGCATGATGTCCAGCAGCTAGCACAGAGTTTGCTTCGAATGATGACCCCAAGGGCATCTGGGGAGGGGGAGGAGGCCCAGAGTGAAGAAAGGCTGCTCATGTGTGCTAAGCCCTGGCCACCCTCCATCACTCAGTCCTCACTCTGGTCTGTGATGTAAGCGTCACTGGCGCCCAGCATGCACCTTAGGTGAGAGACAACATACAGCGAGCTGGGTCAGCCAGAAAGCCCCACGTGTTCTGCTTGAGTGAACGTTCCCATTAAACGTTGGGACGATGATAAGAGCTAATCAGAAAGCCCTAGAGGCAAAATATATATATATATATTTAATACTGAAATGTCTGAGTTAATGTGTCTATCTCAGTCGGTCCAGACAAGATCTCTCCCCTGGGAACCGAGAGCCTTGCAGCATCCTGCTCGGGGTGTCCGGGACCGGCATGGTCAGGCCTCGCAGGGAAAGGACAGGGGCCGAGGGTCCTGCCCCAGCCACACCCTACACGACACTTTCCACTTCTGACCCTACTCTCTGTGTCTTTAGCTGAAACATCAGGACGAAAACATTCCATTCGAGAACTCCATTTCATTCAATTCTGGATCACCAGTGTGACTGGAGCAGAGCAAGCGAGGGGTGGGGAAGAGAAGATGGCAGGTATCCACGGGGGCCCTGCTATGCTCCAGGCACTGGGGAGACAGCAGAGAACAAGACAGGGGCACCCCGCACCCTCGGGGCGTACTGGGTGGTCGGGGGATTGACGAGAAGCAAGCAAACGGGTCACCAAACATACCAGAGCGCAAAAGGGGCCCTGAAGGAAACAAGCAGGGCGTCTTGTGATGGGACAATGTGGCTGAAGAGGAAACAGCTACAGACAGGGGTCAGGGAGGCCTCTGAGGAGAGCCCTGGCGCAGGGAGCTGAGGGAGCATGTACAAACGCTTCTAGGCGCACACAAGCTCCTCCGTGCTCACACCGGCCCCCAGGGTTATCACCATCTTACAGACTGGAGAGGGAGGCGATTTCCCAGAACTCACACGCGTTGCAACTAACTAGTGGAGCAGAGGTCCAACCCAGGTCTCTGGGGTCCAAAGCCTGGGTGGGCTTTTAACAGATCTGCCTCCCGGCTTCCTGTGGGTCTACCGTCCCCCGGAAAAATAAAAACCATTCCAGAACCCTGGAGACATTTCCTGCAGACAGAGGCTCCTTTCATAACCTGGAGAGGGTCAGGGGTCTGGCTGGCTCTCTGAGTGAGGCCTCCCGGGTGCAGCGCCAGCTCCGTGCTCTGTGCCTATGGGGCCCCGGTCAGCCACATGGCTTCTCCAAGGCCCCAGATGCCCCCGGGAGGTGGGGCATAGTGGAGCCCACAATGCCCAGCTCAGACTAAGGGCTCCACAAATGGCAGTTGCACCTGCCCCTCCGTCCCCGTTCACTGGCTGGCAGAGGCGGACGTACCTCAGAAAACAGAGGTGACCTTCAGGAATGGAGATGACCGTTGGCAGCATCACATGGAGCACTAGGGCCCCCTCTGCACCCCCAGCGGAGGCAGTCCAGGGCTGCGCTCTGACTGCCCCGGGCCCCGGGCACTTTGCTTTCATGAGCCCCTTCCTCGCTCTATTTCCATATAGATAGATATAGATATAGAGAGACATGTATTGTGTGTGTGTATATATGTGTGTATACAAATACATACATATACATACACACAAAATTACATTTCACGACTGTTGGTATAAAAACAAATAGATTAATATTAGTAATATATAAGTGTATTATATTAGCTTACTACAGCTGCCATAACAAAGTACCACAGACTGGGTGGCTTAAACAACAGAAATTAGTTTTCCCACACTTCTGGAGGCTGGAGGCTGGAAGTCCAAGATCAAGGGGTTGTCAGCAGGGTTGGTTTCATTGAGGCCTCTCTCCTTGGTTTGGAGATGGCTGCCTTCTCCCTGCATCTTTCCTCTGCGCATGTCTGTGTCCTAATCTCTTCTCCTGAGGACCAGTCATATGAAATTAGGACCCACCTCAATGACCTTATTTAACCGTTGTTACCTCTTTGAAGACCCTGTATCTATATAAAGTCACATTCCGGGATGCTAGGGGTTAGGAATTCAATATGTAAATTTTTTTGCGGGGGGAATACAATTCAGTCCATAACATGTACTTAACCTAAACGTTCATTTTTTCTTTTTTTTTTTTTTTTGCGGTACGCGGGCCTCTCACTGCCGTGGCCTCTCCCGTTGCGGAGCACGGGCTCCGGACGCGCAGGCTCAGCGGCCATGGCTCACGGGCCCAGCCGCTCCACGGCATGTGGGATCTTCCCAGACAAGGGCACGAACCCGTGTCCCCTGCATCGGCAGGCGGACTCTCAACCACTGCGCCACCAGGGAAGCCCCTTTTCTTCTACTTTTAACAGAAATCAAAAGACTTTCACGGGCCTTTAAGAGTACCACGGGCCCCAGGCACTGCCCCTCTTGCCTGGGGGAGGAGTCGGCCCTGGGCAAGTCGCCGCAGACCCAAGCTCTCCAGGAGCCATCGGGGTATTAACACTCTGGGCACGGTCCAGGGAGAGCGGCTGGAGCCAGCAGGTGGTACTGCTGTTTCTGCTGCTGTCAGCAAATCCAGCGCAGGAGTGCTGGCGGTGTATCCCGGACAGAGGCCCCAGCCCAGTGGCACTGAGAGCTGTCATACGTCTTTCTCCAACTCTTCCTCCCAATTTCTCATAAGCCACTCCAGTCAGACGGTCACCCGCAACGCTCCCATTGGAGTCGTACTTGTCTTGGTGGTCAGTGACCTCCACGCAGGCTAAGTCAGTGCAACTCCTCAGCCATGCCTCACTCGACCTTTCAGGAGCATTCAACTCAGTCGGTCCGTCCCTCCTCCTGCGGCTTCCAGAGTGCCACATCCTCCCACTCCCCTCCTCCAGCCCCAGCCACTCCTCCCCGGCCACCTTTGCTGGACACAGGCTTTGTCCCTGGCCCCTTGACCTTGGAACGTCCTAGGGCTGAATCCCTGGCCATTTTCACTGCCAACCCTCATTCCTTTAGTGATCTAAACCAGAACTGTGGTCCTCAACATCTTACAGATTTTTTTTTTTTTTTTTGCTTTATCATACATCTCCTCTGCTAGAATGTCAGTCCCTTGGGGTGGAGATTTTTGTTTTGTTCACAGATGTATTTCCTGGCCTAGGGCAGTGGCCACCACATTTTAGGTGCTCCTGAAATATCTGTTGAATGAACCAGTGAATGAATGACCCCACATCCTGACCACCATGTCACTTAGGACCTAAAAGACTTCAGAGTGTATTTGTCTTCTTACATGCCTGGGGCTGCCCAGGTGAGGGGGGCTCACAGAGATTTAGATCCAGACAAGGCTTGTGTTGAATCTGCCTTCTGACACTCACCCTCTGCGTGATCTCAGACAAGCGTCTCTACAAGCCTCTCTCTGGAGCTCACTTTCCTCATCCTGGGGGGTAAGAATATCGACCTCCAAATACGTGAGAGAATTCTACCAGACGCTGCACAAAGCTCAGAGCACGGGCCCCGCGTGGAGTGCGGACAGCATTCCTCCAGCTCGTGGATCCACAGGGATGATATTCTTCGTTGCGTCAACAGCCTTGGCCTCATCAATGACATCACACCTGGCCGCTGATGACGAAGCTCCTCAGGTACATCCTCTCACCCAATCACAGCACTGGAAATTCTGGTGAAAGGGAGGCCAGGGCGAGCTCCAACCCCATTGTTCAAGACTACATGAGATTTGTTCAGTGCCACGTTGGTGAAAGTACGAAGAGCCGGACTTGAACTTGAGGCTGACACGTGCCAAACCCTGTGGTCTCTGATCTCGCTGTTCCAGCTCGAAGTGTCCATCTCGCCTCACACTTTTCCTCCTGCCAATCCAGCCCATCACCCAGTGCTGGGGACGCTGCCTGCTCGGTACCTCCATAGTCTGCCCACCTCCCCGGGGCAGGCAGCTCCACTCTCACCTCCCTGGCCTCCTTCCTATCGTGTCTCCACACTGCAGTCTGGGTGAACTTCCTAGAACATGAATCTGACCATACCTGCCACTGCCTAGAATCCTTCCTGGCTTCTCATTGCTCTTGGGTTAAGACCAACGTTTTCTGTGAGGCCTGCAAGGGCTTGAGGTCTGAGTCCAGATGACATCTCCTGCCTTGTCCTGTACTGCGCTCCCTGCCCTCTGTCAGATTTACCTGCATACCTCTCCCCCTGAGGGCCCCCGGCTCCCAGAGAAATGAGGTCTGCCTGCTGCCCACCACCAAACCCCAGCCTGCCATCTCAGGCTCGGTGGCCACACACGTGCTTATGTGTTAGCCTGTCATCTCCCCCTGTCCCCGACTCCCCCCAGCAAGGACATGGATCCCATCAGTGCATTTGCTGCCATATAGAATGGTACCCAGCACACGGTAGTTGCTCAGGACACTTGAGGAATACATGAAAGAATGAACACAAATGAATGAAAGCACACCCGGGCACATGCACAGACGTTTCTGCACTCAGACTTGACAAAGACAGATTCTAACCCCAGGCTGGACTCAGCACCCCACCCCTGACTCGCTCCCTCACCTTCGGCGCCTTTCTTCTCAAAGGCGGCACAGAGGCGCTTGAGCACCACGCTGTCCCCGGAGCCCTCCACCCGGACCTCCTCATCCAGGAGCCAGAAGAGGCCCCTGGCGTCCTCAGCACCTCCTCCGGCTGGCAAGCGGACCTGGCAGGAGATCAGGATACACTGAGGAGTCCTGATCCCCCGACGGAGGCCAGGCCCAGGTTTCCCTTCCCACCTGTGGGAGACGGGTGGGACCTGCCTCCCAGGCATCACAGGCCTAGATCCACATTCCCTACACCCCACACTCCCACTCACTGCAAGACTCTCAGTGTCGAAGCCACAAAACTAACAGTCTCTTGGTTACCAGGGGTCCAGATCCTGCCTGTCTTCATTTCCAGGGTGACCTTGGGCAACTTAACTGCACCTCTCTGAGCCTCATTCTTCCTCTTTTGCAAGATGGAGAGTGGTAATACTTTCCTCTGAGGGCTGTCGTGAGGGTTTAATAAGGGCAAGCACTCTATAAACTACACATCTCTGGCTCCACACAGGCAGCTGGTCTATTCGTGTACAGCCAAACATGAAAGGATTAATCCCATCTGCATCACTTCCTCTTAGAAGTCTTTGTATTTTTTTAAACTAAAATCTTGAGGGGGAAAAAAGAAAGTTCCCAAAGCATGTCTTAGAGAAGGTGAAGTTGGTTCAGGGGCACAGACGCGGAATTCTAAATCTAGCTCCCAGCGTCAGAGACCATCCAGGCGATCCTGAAGCTTTGCATACGGGAAACTGAAAGAGGCCTGGAGAGTCTGCGGGACTTATCTGAGGGCCCACAGCGGGCTGACACATCTGAAAATGGTGCCAAGTGGTTAAAGTGGGAATGTGATGCATATGATGGCCAACGGTCCCAGTGTGCTTGGGGCCAGGGGCTTCCCAGGACGTAAGGATTTCAGTGCTGAGGCCAGCAAAGTCCCTGGCAAATCAGCACAGCTGGTCATCCTAATTCAGGAATATTAGTCCACACCCCCCTGAGAGGGGTCCAGACAGGAGAAGGGACACGTCCAGGGTCACATGGAGAGGCCCAGAGGCAGAAGTGGACCTGGATCCCAGGTATCCTGAATCTTCACCTTGGCCTTATTTGCTGGGGTTGAAACCTACAGTCAGCCCATCCCCAGAAGGTAGCTGTTCCAGCCACTGCCCAGGGGTCCCAGGGATGCCATGGTCCTTCCCTCCTTGCACTGCCCAGGTGGTCCCTTCAGGCCTGCCCCTCCCAGGTGAGGAAGCAGGACAGGGACGGGGAACCAGCCGAGAGGTGCCAGCAAGAAGTAGCAGCAGGTGTGAAAGGCAGGCTGGGCTCACAGACTGAGAGAGCTTTGCAGGGGCAGGTACAGCCTGCTGTGAGCCCAGAGAAGCCAAGGGACCAGGACAAGGTGTCCAAGTGCAGGAGAAACGCAACCTGCGGGACACCTACTGTGTGCCACACACCCTGCAGGGGCTTTACGTGCCAGATACCACGGGCGTTCACGACAACCTAGGGGATACCATCTATCGTTCCCTCTTGGGTGATGAGGAAGCCGAGGCTTGGAGAGGTTAAGTGACGTGCCCACGGTCACCAAGATCGGACCGGAGCCCAACAAGTTCCACGGCCCAAGCACTCTCACACGAAGATGCGCAATGGCCGGGGGCAGCTCTGGGAGACGGTTGAGCACAGGTGCAGATTTGGGGTCAGCACGGTGAGATCTGGGGCTGGGGAAAGGGAGATAACGACTCAGGTATCCCCCAAACTAAAGCCTGCATGCCTCCAAGAAGCTCAAGGGCCTGGATCCACCATCACCCCCGCTCTCCATCCCCCAGGGGCCCCTACGGTCCCAGTCTCTGCTGGGCACAGCACCTTCCTCTGAACACCCGATCTTTCCAGGTGACAGGGCTGGAGACTGCTGGGCACCGGCCCTGGACTCCCCTCAGCTCAGACCACAGTCCAGGTGTGGGTGCGTTCTAAGACGCAGACTCAGATTCTCAGCCTGATGGGATTTAAATATTCTTTGCCCAGGCCACACCCCCCAGACCAATCAACGCAGAATCAGGGAGTGGGTCCCAGGCGTCAGTGTTTTTAACAATCCCTGGGTCATGCTAGGTGCAGGCAGTTTTGAGATCTAGTAGCTCAAAGGCTCAAATCTGCCAGGATTTCAAAAAAGGCCGTGCGGCATCTGAGAGGCCGTGTTACCTGCAAAGGACTCTGATCCACAGCAGCCACCGTGGTCCCCAGGGATGGCTCCGGGAGGTCAAACTGCACAGGAACATCTTCCTAGAAAGTCACAGAAGTTCAGCATTAGCTCCTTCCATGAGCTGAAGGGGAAGAAACTTCTGAAGGAGCAAAGAAAAGTGAGGACTTCCATCGTCACACCTTGGCCATTTTGTGTGTGTGTGTGTGGTACGCGGGCCTCTCACTGTTGTGGCCTCTCCCGCTGCAGAGCACAGGCTCCGGACGCGCAGGCTCAGCGGCCATGGCTCACGGGCCCAGCCGCTCCATAGCATGTGGGATCTTCCCGGACCGGGGCACAAACCCGTGTCCCCTGCATCGGCAGGCGGACTCTCAACCACTGTGCCACCAGGGAAGCCCCAAGGCCATTTTTTTTAATCGTGGTAAGAGTAGACATGGCATAAAATTGAACATTTAAATCATTTTTAAGTGCACAGTTCGTTGGTGTAAAGTACATTCACACTGTTGTGTAACTGTCACCACCATCCGTCTCCAAAACGTTTCTTACCTTGCAAAACTGAAACTCTGCACCCATTAAACACCAACTCCCCATTTCCCTCTCCCTATTTCTGTGTCTATGAATCTGACTCCTATAAATACCTCGTATGAAGAGAATCGTACAGGATTTGTCCTTTTGTGACTGGATTATTGCACACTTAGCACAATGTCCTCAAGGTTCATCCAGTCGTAGCATGTGTCAGAATTTCCTTCCTTTTTATGGTTGAATAATAGCCCCTTGTGTGAAGAGATCACATTTCTTTACCCATTCATCCACTGATGGACACTCGGGTTGCTTCTACCTTTTGGCTATTACAAACGATACTGCTGTGAACATAGGCATACAAATATCTCTTCGAGACCTTGCTTGAAATTCTTTTGGGTAGATACCCAGAAGTGGAATTGCTGGATCAAATGATAGTACTATTTTTAATTTTTTGAGAAAACACCATACTGTATTCCACAGCAGCTGCACCATTTTTATTGTGCACAAGAGTTCCAGCTTCTCTACATCCTCCCCAACACTTCTTACTCTTTTTAGTCTAGTGGGTGTGAAATGGTATCTCAATGTGGTTTTGATTTGCATTTCTCTGAACCAGTGATGCGGAACATCTTTTCGTGTGCTTATGGACCATCTGTATATCTTCGTCGGAGAAATATCTATTCAACTCCTTTGCCCACTTTTAATCGGGTTCTTTTTGTTTTTGATCATCACCCCTTAGCCCTTGTGTGAGAAGAAAGGATACAGACCAGCAGCCCAATAACATCCTAATACTGTTCATCCTCAGGGTGGTCAGCAATCACGGTGAGAGCTTTATCAGGAACTGATAATTCAGGGCAAACTTTTCTAATATTTACGGAGTACCTAATAAGCGCTGGGCTGAGTGCTGGGCGCTGGATGGAGCAAAAAAACTATGGATAATAATAGTTGGCATATAAAAGTAACCGGAAATATCCAGATAATGCTATGCTCAAAGATGTTCATCACAGTGCTGTTTATAACAGCATAAACATGGAAATAACTCAGATGGCCAAAAGAGAGTTCAGACAGAATCAGACATAACCACAAACATGCATCCTTACTAAGAGCTGTGAATGGAGCGAGGAAATGTGAATAACATAATGCTATGAGGAAAAAGACTATAAACTCATGTGTACAGATGGATGGGAAATCTGTAGAGAAGACGATATATGGAAAAATGGCTGGCGTAAGATACAGACAGTGGTAACAGTGGTTGCCTCTGGGTGGTGGGGCTAAAAGAGATTGTGTTTTCTGCTTCTTGACACTTATACGCACTTTCCAGTTTTTAAATAAAAAACATGTTTTACTCTGATCATCAGAAATAAGTGAAATATTATGGGACAAAAAAATATGATGGCTGCTACTATATGTGGAATGCCTAATACACATTACGCATTTCCCTATCCCACTTCATCAAATGCTCCAAACAGCCCCTTTAGGCAGTACGGTAAAAATGACTGTGAAAATAACCGCCACCTCTCCCCTTCCCCGTATGCACACTCTCGGTACGGATATGGAAGTGTCTCCCATCAAGAAGCGGACGCCATCTCCCCGCCCCGTGGGTCAGGGCTCAGCCTTGGACTTGCTGTGACCAACTGATAACAGCAGAGGTGACGCTGCCAGTTTCAAGTCTCGGTCCCAAGGGGCCCTGAGCACTCCTGCTCACTCTCTTGGACCCCTGCCCAGTGCCATGAGAACAGCCTGAGCTAACCTGCTGGAGGACAGGGCACTCCTGGAGCACAGGTGAGTCATCCTAGCCAAAGGGCTGCCTGGATCAGCTCATGGCCAGCTGACCTCCAGACACAGGGGAGAGCCAGCCAAGAGCCACCTACCCAGCCTGCCTCCGACCACAGGCACACGCTCTCCCAGCCAAGACCAGAATAGCTACCTAGGCAACCCAGAGACCTGCGAGCAATAACAAAAGGTTATTATTTAAGCTACTATGTGTTGGGATAGTTTATTATGCAGAATTACTGCGGGAAATGGTAACTGATACAGGAGTATTGCTATTTCTATTTTACATGTGATAAAACTGAGGTTCAGAGAGGGTGAGTGACTTTCCTAAGGCCACACAGCCAATAAGTGACAGAGTTCGGGTGAGACCCCAGGTCTCAGCAATGCCATGTGTTTAAGATTTATTCATATTGACGTTTTCATGTTCATTGCTGTCTGGGCTCCAACCAAAGAAATGACCAAAGAAATGATAACACCCATTATCCTACTAATAAACAATATGATCATTTCTCAGATTTTGCCATTAGCACTTGCTGGAGCCAAAGGGGTCCCCTTCAGGGAGGAAGGAGGGAGCAGATGCTAGGGGGCATCGGGGGTGCTGGCGATGTTCTCTCCTTTTATCCTGGGTGGTAGCTGCAATGAGTTTGCATGGTTGGACAAATTCACTAAGCTGTACACTTCTGATTCAGGCACTTATTTGTGTAAATGTTATAGTTCAAAAAAATTTTTTTAAATATAAGTAAAGGAGGGCAGGCAGGGACGTGCCTGTACAGGTTTCCTGGTTCACATATACAGAGTTTCTCCAGGGGGCCTCCTAGAAAGGGAACTGCATCTTCACCTTTCCTAGATGCTCCCACATTATGATCCAAAAGGTGTGCAAACCCACTATCTTTACCCACAACCGGGCACGAAGGGCCTTCCACGGGGAAGATGCAAACTAACTGTTGGAGGAGGATTCAGCTTGGGTATGTGGGCGAGGAGGAAGAGGTCAGTGCAAACAAGGGACAGCAGTGGGAGTGAGGCCTGGGGAACCCCAAGTTCTGGACTGTAAGGTGCGGGGGCTGTGGCTGGAGACTGGGCTGTAGAGGGAGACAGAGGAGCAGCAGAGGCCCAGGAGCCAGGCCTGGAGTTTGGGTTTTAATCATCGACGGACCAGACAGGATGAAACTAAAGCCTACCGGAGGACCAGATGACCACCCCCTCCCCTGTCCCGCCCAGCCTCACACCCTCACTGAGCCACTGCGAAGGCCCCGCCCCAGCCCAGCCATACCTCCCGGAATCGCTCCAGCGTTGAGACAAAGGTCCGCTGGTAGAAAAGCAGCTGCAAGCGCTCGTGAGCGTAATTGTGGCACAGCTCCTCAAAGGTGGCGGCCCGGCCTTTGCCATGGTGCCGGGGGTTCTGAAAGCCTGGAGAGTCCACCACCATGATGGAGGCCATGGAGAGGTGGTGGGAAGAGAAGGATCTGGGGGGGAAAGGAAAGGGGCCCCGAGAGGACAAGGACTCTTAAAACCCCGTTGGTCCAAGCCTCCCACACCCCTGCATCACAGAGATGGAGAAACCAGAGCAGCATGCTGGGCGGGTCTGCAGATCCAGCAGATCTCACCACTTGCAGGCTGTGTGACCTTGGGAGAGTTACTTAACCTCTCTGAGCATGGGTTTCCCCCACTGTTAAATGGTGGTAGGGATGAGTAGGATGACCCCAGGGGCTGCAGTAAGAAGAGAAGGAGTTGAAGTATGGAAAGTGCCTCCCATGGACACCGCAGGCCTTCAGGAAACGTGCTCTCTCTACCAGGCCCAGAGTGGAGAAATGACTTGCTTAAGGTCGCACCACAAGTTGGCTATAAAGTTAGGACTAAAGTCTCCTTTTCTTGCTTAGTGACACGCTGCTATAGAAAAACAATTTTGTTCAGTGCCTGCCTCAGTTTACAAAGATCTCTCAAGCCATCACCTCCTTGGAGCCTCTTGACAAATCTATCAGGGGGACAGAGAAGGGATTATTCACATCAAAAAGCAGGAGTTAAGAGACTCTGGAGAAAGTCACACGTGGGCTCCAACCCTCGCTCAGCCACGGAGGGGCTGTGTGTCTTGGGAGAGTTGCCTGACCTCTCTGAAACTCAGCTGTGAAACGGCTAATGATGGAGATGAACTTAGAAGGCTGTTGGGAGGGTTGGATGTGATAAGACATCCACGGCTCTGAACGTGGTAAAGCGGTCAGTGTGTTTTCTGTTATTATCATTAGCGTGACCAGCTATACACTTTGGAGGGCCCTTAGTTTAAACCTGAGCTCTTTGCTGTTATTTGCTGAGGTTTTCCATTTGTAAAATGGGGCCAATAAGATCAGCCACCACATAGACATGCATGAAGATTAAATCAGTTAATGTTCAGAAAGCCAGACGCCTTCTAGGTGCCCATAAACGTAAGGGTAGTTGGTATCGTTATCACCAATACACCCATTTTATGGAGGCAGGCTCCCAGAACCAACCAGGAAGCAGCCACCCTCTGCAGGCTGAAGCAGCCGCCCTCCACTGGCAGTTAACCAATAAATACTTCTTCCCCTAAGCACACATGATCCCCCTGGTTTCTAGATAATGTGTCTGTGGTCTCAGAGGGTAATTACTCCAGCAGCACGAGGGGGCCAATTCTGTGTCTGTGGAGAACCCCACCTGCACTGTTGCTACACACCAGCCTCATCCTTAACAGGATGTCAGAAGCCTAGTTACACCTCCTGCTTTCACAGAGGAGGGAGGGAAGCCCTTGCCCCAGCTCTGGCTTGGCCACACTGGAACTGCTTAAAGATTTCCCGGGGCTCACAGCAGCACTCACCACGGTAGAAGACAGAAGCTCCTGGCAGTACTACCTGCAGATACCTGCAGTATTTTATGATCACGATTAGGAAGAGCTGTTTACAGACACTATTTCTTTTTTACTTTATTGTTTAATTTTTTATTTATTTCTTTTAATCCTTACAGTGACCCTGAAGGAAAAGAGCCATTTTTACAGATGCAGAAGGAGAGGTCAGAGAGGTGAACTGATTCGCCGAAGTCACACAGCCCACAGGTGGCCAAGGTGGAATTTAAACCCAGCACCATAAGACACGGCTCAACAAGCCCCTCTCCAGCTCAACAAAACCCCACTCTGCTAAACTCCCCAGACTCCCCGGGTTTGGGCTCGTTCATACACTGCAAACAGGCCGCCTCTGTAACCAGGAGAAGGTTGCCATTACCTGTTGATGAGCGAGACCACGGCGGCAAAGACCTCTTGGTACAGTCCTGAGGCCATGCCCTCCACACACTCCACTCCTGTCATCTTGAGCCCTACAGTGGGGAAGAGGGGCGGGTTGACATCCCGTGGTCAGGACCTTGCCTGGGGCCGAGGTCATCGCTCCAGGGCCATCATTACTGGCCTTAGTGCATCTTCCCCCACCGCGCACACACACATCCCCCTACTGCTGAAATTACTTACGCTCTTAGGACCAAGTTCAAGTGTCCTACCAAGTCTTCCAGGGTCCTGTGTGACCTGGCCCTACCTCCCTAACCTCCACTGTGATCTCCTGCTCAACCCTCAGGGCTCAACCCAACGTCACCTCCTCAGGGAAGCCTGCCTTGACCACCACCGCCACCCCATTAAGCCAATTCCCAGGTCTACCTTGCTTTTTTGAAAATTTTATTTATTTTTCACACTGAAGTCATGATTGACATACCAAAAGACCTGTACATTTTTAATGTATACATCCCGATGAGTTTGAAGTATACACCCATGACACCATCACCATAAACACACCACAAACATAACCATCACCTCTAAAAGTTTCTTCCCTCCCTCTTTGTGTGTGTCTGTGTGTGTGTGTGCACGCGCGTGTGAGATAGGAACTTTTAACATAAGATTAACAAATTTTTAAGTATAGAATATGGTATTGTTAATTACACTGTACAGTAGAGATATTCATCTACTGATCATTTTATTCATCTACCCTCTAGGATTTATTCATCTTGCATAAATAAAACTATGTGCCCTTTGATCAAAATGTCCCATTTCCCCCTCCCTCCACCGCCCTGGTAACCACCATTCTACTCTCTGCCTCTATGAGTTTGACTTTTTGAGATTTCTGACGTGAGTAGTATATTATTCAACAGTAAAAAAAAAAAAAAAAAGAAAAAAAAGAAGGAAATGCTGCCATTTGCTACAACACGGATGAACTTGGAGGACGTCATGCTAAGTGAAGTAAACCGGACACAGGAGGACAGATCTACCCTGATTTTACAGCACTGCCCACAGCACACCTGCACTTTGTGGTTATTTCGTTAACCTGCATCTCCCCCGCCCCGCCACCCAGGCAGGGAGCGCCCTGAGGGTGAGGGCTACCTCTGGGTTTGCTGGCTCCAAATCCCCAATTCCTGACACGTAGTAGTTACTCAGTAAATATCTGTTGTTCCCTCTTTCTAGAGGGAAATTTGGCAATTTTATAGTAGAAGCCATAACATGTTCATATACTTGGGCTTAACTTCACTCCTAGGATTTTATTCTAATGAAATAATTCAGAGCAACAAAGATTTCTAAGTATGTATGTTCTCCCAATTGTTGCTTAAATTGGCAAAATAAAATCACTTTTTTGAGACAACCTGAACATCCAACAATAGGAAATGGGTTATATAATTTGTAGTCCATCCATACAAAGGAATACTTAAAGTCAGGTCTAGAAGAATACTGAATGAGATGGAAAAGTGCCTGCCTATAGCGTTAGGAGGAATAAAAAAAGCTTAGAAAATTATTATAATGGCAGCCCCAATTTTGTATAAATACACACACTGGTCCCATTAGAACAGCCAGCCTTGATTAGGGGTCACTGAGCGAAGCGGGATAAGGAGTGGAGGGCTCAGATCACAAATATTGACCCTTAGGTTTTGCTTCCATCCACAGAATTGGAAACACAATTTCCAAATCTGCACACACTAGTGTCTAGAGAAACAGTTCTGCTTGTACATTCCAGGCAGCCCACTGCAACCCCAAAGCAGTTCCCGTCCCTGCTTTAACTCTGCCCCCAACCTGGGTCGTTGCTAGGCAACCCACAGCCTCCCAGCATCTCTCATAAGCTTGCCGGTCCCCTGCCTGCTTAACGTCTACCCTTGAGACCTCAGCCTGAGAGGGTGACTCAGCTTCACCAAGCAGCGTGTGCACGCATCTGTGCTTGTATGTGTGTGTGTGTGCGCATATGTGCATGTGATGGTGCGCGCACATGCATGTGTGCGCATGCCTGTGCATGGTACGTTTGTGTGCCCGTATGTGTGTACCTGTGTCCGAGAGGAGGTGTAACCATTAAGCAGACCCCAGCTTACACCAGAGCACAGACCTGGAAGGCAGTGGAGTCTCGGTGACATCAGCCATCAAGCTGAAGTCCCTGGCAGGTAGAGCAGCCACGGGGATCCGAGGGGCCTCTAAGAGAAGGACCCCAAAACCACAGTTCCAAACAGTGCTACCCACTAAGCCCAGACTGTGGTCTCTGGGAGAGCTTCTCTTGAGAGAGTTTGCAGAGAACCCTGGGGCTCCAAGGGGTCCCTCTACCCTCACCTTCCGCAGCCACAGCATCTGGCTGCAGAGGCTGCAGACCTGGGACTCAGCACACCTCACTCTAGCAGGTGCAGTTCAAAGCTCCTGTTTTCCCCCCGGGTCTTTTCAAGCACCCCCATTCCTCCTGCTGCTCAGGCGAAGGTCCTAGAAGGTGCCCTGGCCCCCTGCTTCCACCTAGGGCCCATGCCATCAGCTCTAACTGTAAACTAGACCTTGAACTGGTCCACCACATCCCATCTGCTCCCACCTCCATCACCTCACCAAGGTGACTTGTACCCATTCCCATTCATTCCCTGATCTTCCTCCAGGCTGAGCTTCATGAAGAATACAACAAATCATGCCATTCCCCTGCCTGTGTGCCTCCATGGCTTCCCTTGGTCTGAGCAGAAAACCCCTAGTTTACAGACTATTGTGTCAACTGACCCCACTGAGCTCTCCAACCTTATCTACTGTCCTCCCAGCTGGGCCAACCATCCTGGCCTTATTTCTGTTCCTCAAACTGAGAGGTGAGTCTTCTGCCTACAGCGTAGGGGCTCAGCAAATACAGCATCCACTGGAAGCGCATTGGTCCCTTGGCACCATCCACAGCATCCCCTCTTTGCAGCATAGGGCCCCTCCTGGGTTTCAGCAGCCTTTGACCCCTGGGCAGAGCTAACTAGCTGACCATAAGCACGGCGTCAGAAGGAGCCAAGTCCATTTCCAGGGGAGTGGCTTCCCTTGCACCTAGAAGGTCTGCACACCGTAGACCCTCAGGAAATCCTCGATGGATAGTGAAAGGGTGCTGGTGTGTCCCCAGGGGCCGGCCCCGCAGGGACGCAGCCCACCCAGAGAGGCAGCAGCAGCGCGGTACCTGAGCTGGCCCCCTCATCCTCCTGGCCCCCGCGGCTCGGCCCAAACGTCATGCGCTCGATGATCTGCCGCAGGTGGTGCTTGAAGGTGGCTGTGTTCAGCTCCTCGTACTCGCAGCCCAGGGCCTCTGCCGCGTGGCTGGCCGACTCGAAGTGCATGAACTGCTTCCGGCCCACTGTGCAGGGGACAGAGCAGGAGGAGGGTGGTGAGGTCCTGGGTGGGTGGTGGGCGGGCGTCCAAGAACACCTCGGAGAATCTCGCCACCTCCCACCCTCAGCAAGAGCCTGAACGACTGCCCAGGTCTGGGCCCCCAGCTGATGGCCCCGGGCAGGAGACGCTTTCCCAAGAGACATGTTTGTCCCATTTCCCTGTCATCTGCATTGCTCACTTTCCCAAAGCAATTAAAAATACCATGGGGAACACTCTAAACGTGGGACTGGGGAATGGTCAGTAAGACTTACCCACCCACATATCCACTTACCTATCCATCGACCACCCCTGCCACCCACTGACCTAGCCACTCAGCTACCCACCCAGCCACATATCCAAAAATCTAACCACCCTCCCCTTTATTCAATACATATTTCTGGAGCTCTTACTATGGGACAGGCACTGTGTCAGCCTCTGGGAAATCGGTGATGAGCAAGACAGACAAAGTGTCTGCCCTCACGGAGCTTACAGTCTTTGAGAGAGGGAGACAATAAACAAGTAAGCAAATAAATATTTCAGGTGATGAAATTATAAAGTTATTTTTTCCCTCTAAGGAGAAAATAAAACAGGGTGATGGGGTCAAGAGAAACTGAAGAGTGGCTATGGATGCATGGTGGTCAGAGGCGGCTCTATATGAGGATGTGATAGGTGGACTGGGGGTATGAAAGATGAGAAGGAGCTGGCCACACAAAGAAACAGGGAAGCGCTTTAGAGGCAGAAGGAGGAGGTGGTGCAAAGGCCCTGAGGCAGGAATGAGCATGATGTGTTAGGGAAGTGCCAAGAAGGTCAGCGTGGCTGGGATGTAAGTGGGGAGGGGAGTAACCAGACGAGGTTGGAGAAGCAGTGGGGAACCTCTCTATGGACTATTATAATGCCACTTAATATCAGCCACAAAGACCGTACAACATGGTCAATTCTTATTTTCAAAATGTTAAAGGAAATGGACTAGAAAATCACGCCACAGTATGACATCAATTGTGTAAATCACTCTAAACTGCTATAAAGACAAATAACGAAAAGGAAATATATCCAAATACGAACAATCAGAGGGTAGGGGAATTTTTTATTTTCCAAACTTTCTGCAGTGGTTCTGCACTAACTTTGTAATCCAAATTTTAAAAAATAATGACTTACTAAAGCAAACACTAGTTCCATCCTTAAGTAATTTTCTCCCAATTCCTATCTTCCCATAAATGTGTTTCCTTCTTTGAAATAAGAATCACAGCTGCCAACAGAGATTTCTCAATCCATCAGAAAGAGATCTTAAGGGCCCAATTCTTCAAACAGACATCTTAAAGAATCTAGATGCCTGGTTTAAGAAAAATGTGGAAATTTGGAAAAAGACTTTATCTGGGGCCTTGACAATACCCAGGACGAAGGAGCTCTGGCCACTGCTTATCGAGGTCCTCCTACATGCCAGTTATTCTGCACTGATTATCTCAAGAACAGCATTTTATTACCTCCATTTTAGAGACTGAATCTCAGCTTTACCAGAGAGGTTACATGGCTAGTAAAAAAGTCCTGCCACTTTATTTTAATTTTTTTTTTCTTTTTTGGCTGCATTGGGTCTTTGTTGCTGCACGCGGGCTTTCTCTAGTTGCGGTGAGCGGGGCCTACTCTTCATTGCGGTGCTCGGACTTCTCATTGCAGTGGCTTCTCTTGTTGCGGAGCATGGGCTCTAGGCGCATGGGGTTCAGGGGTTGCAGCGTGTGGGTTCGGTAGTTGCGGCACGCGGGCCCTAGAGCATGCAGGCTTCAGTAGTTGCGGCGTGTGTGCTGAGCAGTTGCAGCACCTGGGCCCTAGAGTGCATGGGCTTCAGTAGTTGTGGCTCACAGGCTCAGTAGTTGTGGCTCGCGGGCTCTAGAGCGCAGGCTTAGTAGTTGTGGCGCATAGGCTTAGTTGCTCTGCGGCATGTGGGATCCTCCCGGACCAGGGATTGAACCCATGTCCCCTGCATTGGCAGGCGGATTCTTAACCACTGAGCCACAGCAAAGTCCCTGCCACTTTAAAAAATGGTGAAGAAGGTAACAACGATGGTGGTGATGACGTGGTGATGATAGTGGAGGTGATGGTGGAGATGATAAGATGATGGTGATGATAGCAGTTACCACTCAGTGACACCATTTTATTCAACATGTCCTCTTTGTTCAGCTCATGGCTTTTGGAGTCAGAAAGTCTGTCTTGGAGTTCCAGGGGTGACACAGAAAAAAACTCAATACATGCAAGTTGTAATTACTTATTATTATTACTATTATTGAATCTTCACAAAAGTCCTCAAAGGCAGTATTATTCCCATTTTACAGATGAGAAAACTGATTCGGAAAAGTCACCAGAAATCAGACTAAGTGGAAGAACTATTTCCCCAAAATCAACCCTTGCAATGTCACCTTTAGGAAATTTGTCAAATCCTTGTGTCCCTAAATAGGACTTTCTTTTAAATGGACTCACTAATCTTTTTCACTTACGTAAATACCTTGTGAAAGGAAATGTTATAGCACTAACTTAAACAAGAATCCATTTGTTGAAGGAGGTCATTGAGAGGATATGACCACCAGGTGACCTGCGAGCTGGCCCTGGGCAATTGGAAGCTCCTCAGCCCTTCCCCTGCCCTTGGAATATACATCCAGCCCCTCCCCCACTCCCACGGTGGCAGCTGTTACAAGGACACAGCCTTGAGAGAGCAGGGTGTTACTGAGACCATCCAGAAGGTCTCCGTGACTGAGCCCAGTTCCGGCCTCTATAAACTTTAAGACTCTGGCGGGCGGGGGTAGAGACCTACCCTTCCTGCAGCATCCAAGACAAGCCTTGTATGTCAGTTCCCTTGCATATTACACCTGCCACCCACCAATCTGGAGTGGCTGCCTCTTTCTTCAGTCTCTCCCTGCCCTCCACCACAGTGGGGGCCAGTTTCTGAACCAACACTGTGATCACTTGTCACAGATAGAAAACAGAAATAAATACAATACGTGTACAGAAATACCATTAGATTCTAATTAGATACAGTTACCTGGGAGTCCGAGGTCTGCTTTCTCTTTGTTGAAAAAGGGAGATTAGCAAGTATTACAGAGAGGAGTTAAAGGCTACTAGCCCTGAATGAGATTTCCTTCTTCCTGTGATGGGGTTGAAAGTGAATTAAACAGGAGATGACTGTCTAGGTGGGCAACGTCCTGCCCCTCTCCTGCCCCATCACCTCCGCTGCCACCCTCTGAAACAGTCTGCCACACTCTGGCCACAGTGACCTATAGCCTCGCTGAGCTGGGGAGAGCTCATGAAGGGGCTCAGCAATGGTTGTTTCTGAAAAGGGGAGCAGGATATGGACTGGGCAGGACTCTCTAGGTCCCGCCTGACGTAAGGGGCGTATTTCCAAGTGTGCTGAGCAGCATCCCGCTGGTGAAACCCAGGAGGCACATGGGAGCTCTGCCGCGAAAATGTACTTCTGCTTCCAGCTCCCGAAGGCTGGCCAGGCACCAAATCCGACCCCATGGGCCCCTCTGTCTTCGTCCAGACCTGGGTGGAGGCCACGCCTTCTCAGTGGAGGCTGAGAACCCTGGGGCAGCACCTGCGGTGAGGAGAAAGGGGACTGGACAGCAACACAGGCACCGGAGCAGACAGGGTCTGGGTCCCATTCCCGTCATTCCCAGCTGTCAGCCCTTGGACCAGTCTCACAGCCTTTTTGAGCCTCAGTTTCTTCATCTGCAAAACGGAGTCACAAAACCTCAAACACCTCTTCACTGGGCTGCAAGGACTGGGCGAGATGGTGGCACGTGAGGCTCTGAGCAGAGCACCTGGCCCTGAGAAGGTGCTAGACAAATTTGAATTCCCTCCTCCACCTGCAAAACCAAAGAGGGCACCATTCACCCCAACCCGGATTGCCCCATCCTGGGGCTGCAGGGACTCCTCCACAAGATCTGTCTGGTGCTTCACCGAGAGCATGTGTGGAAGGGATAGTGAACTGGTGAACTCCGGATGCCGGTCACGCCCAGGGACTCTGAGCCCACCGAGGTCGTTTCTCCTCCAAGGAAAGGCGGACACACGCTGGTCTCAGCACTTCCCACCAACCTACCCAAAGCTGGGGACAGAGCTATCCTCGGAATGACACCGAGGTTGGAGATGCCAGTATACAGAGGGCTCCAGCCCCCGTGAAGCCATCACCAAACGAGCGAGGACAGCCACCAAGCAGGGAGCGTGTGCCGTGTGCCAGGCACTGTGCTAGCACTTCCCCCGCCTCATCGCTTTCCTCTTCTAAGGCCCTGAGATCATTCAGATATGGAATGGAGTAGGTCAGGTCTCATTTCCTGTCCAAGGTGGTTCCAGGAGTGAGGGGCAGAGGGGGATTCCCACCCTCCCGTGCTGATGTCACACCGTGTGCAGCCGCCCGCTGTTCTGTGCCGGGAGAGGTCTGTGTGGTCACTGCTCTGGCCTAAGAGAGCTGGCACGAGGAAGCGTTCAATAAACATTAACATGGTGAGTGATGAAATGAAACAAGGAGTCAACGACGAAATGAACATTTCTCACTGATGGCCAGCCCTGCCCGAAGTGGCAGATCTCCAAGGCTTGGGAGCGAGAAACACTGTGTTTCCCTCTCCCCCACAAACCAGCCCATCTGAACCTCAGAGCTGCCTTCTCTAACAGGAAAGATCAAACAGAAGATAAAACAAAAGGGAGAGAGGCAGAGAGACACAGAGAGGGAGAGGCAACGAGCCAGAGATGGAAACAGACAGACAGGACCAAAAAAATCTTGGAGGGGAGGGTCTGTGGATTTTTCCCCGCCTCGTAGCCCACCCCGTAGGGGATTCACACACTCTATCGGGATGCTTTCCTGCCGTACAGCAGGAGGCGAGGAGGCTGTGCCCAGAATGATCCCAACGCCAAATGCAGAGATCACTTCAGGCATGTGCATTTGGCTGCAGCCATTCTGCCAGTCACGGGTGGGAAACAGGACCCCGTGGCAGGCGGGCCCGGGGCTCGGCTCTGCGATGGCGATGGGCTTTCATGCGCACCATCTAGGAATCCTCTGCCTCTTCTTCTGCAAACATCACACAAGGACATGTGACGGTGACCCGCAGGAAATGCTCCCTGGTGCCCCACCCGTCACCCACCCTCTGTCTCACCCATCCAAGAAAAAGAATCAGAATGCAAACGCCCAACAGTATTACAAAGGCGGCCTTAACATCACAGCATCAGACAGCAGCACCTACAGTGCCCCTTCCCAGGGCCGGGCACTGGGCTTGAACACTGGACACCGCTGCCTCCGTTAACCCTCCCTGCAGCCCTACGAGGCCAATGCTAGTATCGCCCCTTGACTTATAAGAACACTGAGCCGCAGAGAGGGTGACCTTCCAAGGTCATTCACCTGGTAAGTGGCAGAGGCAGCATCTGAACTCAAGCCTTCTCACTCCAGCTCTCAATATGCTAACCATGGGCCTGTGCAGAGGAGCTTTCTCTCATAAGGGGGTACTGTTCTGAAACCAGAGTCTAAGGTGAAATATCAAGTACCCTTAAAATTACCCTTGAGGATCTCCTAAATTGCCCATAACGTACAGTACTGTAGCATGTTTCCCTAAGTCCGACACTGCCAGCTTCCCCTCCAGTGGAACACCAAAGGAAATGGGTCGCTTGCCTTTAGGGCCCATGACATATGAAAAAATATGTATCTGTAACCACTGGCCTCACATTTGCCTTTGCATGGCTGGATTTACATAAATACAATGCATGTCTGATAGGACCGCCCACCCTTGAAACAGTTCTATATTAAAGAACTACTTGCAAATACCAGCTCTATTATTGTGCTCAGTGACAAATGGCCCATGCATCTCGCCACGGCCTGGAGGATGCACACCTGGACACGTCTACACAGGGCGGGAGGACGCTTGTATGACCTTGGCTGATCTCCCAACTGCCTTGCGAGGTCTGCAGGCTGAATACTGTTAGGCCTGATTTATAGTAGAGGCCACCAAGACCCAGCAAGGGATACCGCCCTGCCCTGAGTCACACAGCTGGTAAACAGCTGAGCGAGAACCTGAGCCTAGGTCCCCAGACCCCCAGGTCACGGCATGGGGTTAAGGGCGGCTCTGATACTCCCAACATCCCATGTTACACCTAGGTTGAGCATACACGCGGGCTGTAGGTCAGGTCAAAAGGAAACGGGGGCAGACTTCAGAAGGCAACATGGTAGGTGGACCAGAGCAGAGCTGTTGCTGCCCCACAGTGTCCCCCTGGGGCTTCCTGTACTCCCTACAGCTGAGGGCCTTCTCTCGTACTGGCATTTGCTGAAGCACAGGGCATGGGCGGATGTGGCACGGAATTAACATTCCCAGCCTTCAAGCAGTGACAAAGGTAAGGCCCTCTGAGTGCGATAACTCGGGTGCGTGCTCTACGCTGGCCCCCAGAGGTCCCTAGTGGGAGGAGCCCCAGTTGCCCACAGCCTGGTTTTGGTGACACTTTTTTTTTGCGGTACGCGGGCCTCTCACTGTTGTGGCCTCTCCCGTTACGAAGCACAGGCTCCGGACGCGCAGGCTCAACGGCCATGGCTCACGGGCCCAGCCGCTCCACGGCATGTGGGATCTTCCCGGACCGGGGCACGAACCCGCGTCCCCTGCATCAGCAGGCGGACTCTCAACCACTGCGCCACCAGGGAAGCCCCAGTGACACTCTTTTTGGCTGCCTTCCTTCCCTACTTCCCTTCCTCACGGCCCTCCCAGTACTTCCTGGGATCTCCTCCCACATGCAAGTCTATCCCTTGAACCCTTGTCTCAGCAGCTGTACCCATTTAAAGTGCCAAGGCTCAGAGAGGGCCTCAGAAGGTTCTCTGAAAGGGAGCCAGGTTCTTGGCACGCTGCTCTGTTGTGTGTGCGCCTTTGTCTATCATTCAGAAGCCATCTGCACATCTGAGGTGAGGCCTGGCCCCAGCCAATGTGCTACCAAGGGCAGGGCTGAGTCAGAAACTCCCCGGGTGGCCAAAGGGATATGGAGCGGGGCACAGAAGCCACACGGCTGGGGCTCAGAGTTTCCCAAAGGGGCTCCTCATAGCGGTTGTTCCATGGAACGTTCATCAGTGTCACTGGGGAAAAATGAATTCTGTATTACACCAATTTGGTCATTGCTTTGGTGAAACAAGTTTCTTAACTTTGGGCCATCTCAGAGCCTTTAAAGTATATCATATGACGCTCCAAGAAGGGGATGTTCTGTTCAGACTTACTTGGCCTTGGAATGCTTTTACAGAGTATCTTGATCTAATGTCCCAGGAGACACCGGTTTAGGAAATACTGGCTTAGCTGAGAGAGCCCTCGATTAACCAGGTGACTGCGGGCAAACTGCTTTACCCGAGTCACTTGCCCGAGATCACTCTGTGGTAAGAGGCAGGAAGGGATTTGAAAAGAAGAATGAATAAAGGAGAAACGAGGAAAAGAAAAAAGAAGAACAGGAAGGAGTAAGGGAAAGTTATGGAACTGTAGTTTCTGAGCTGCTCAGACCGACCTGCAAAGGCAGGTTTTTCCCTTTACGCTCAATACAAAAAAAAAACGAGGAAGAGGAAAAAATAACATGACCGTTCTCCCCTCATGCACCGTGAGTTCAACTGCTATCAATTACTATGACCTCCTGCATTTATTAATAACCAAGTTATTTCTCCTTCCAACAATAGCCATGCTGCTGCTGAACTACTGAATGTTATGTGACTTATTTATAACGCCGGCACACCTGGTTCACATTTCCTCGCACAGAGGTTTACAGTTCGGAGGCCTGTGAAGGAGGCGGCCACCTGCAGGGAACAGATAAGCCTAAAAGGCTGTGGGTGCTACGAGAAAAGGCAGCGCTCCAGAAACAGACTGCGCAGGTTCAAATCCCACCTCCGCTGCCAAAAGCCACGTGATGTTGGGGAAACCGTGTCACCTCTTTGAGCCTCAGTTTCCTCCCCTGTAAAATGGGAATCTACCCCATGGAGTCCTTGTGAAGCGTCAGCGTGGTTCCAGGTGCAGATCGCTTAGCACGGGATCTGCTGGATAAATGTCTAGAATTATGATCACACTCTGAGAATTCTGCTCAGGGACGTCAGGTCAAGTTCAATTGTTGGGATCCTGGAAAATGGGACTGTCTTAAAGGCCAAAACTTTGAGTCTCTTCCTGCCTCTTAGGGCTCCCGCCTGTTCCTGCTGTTCCCGGGTGCCACGCAGCCCTGCAAACCTGGACAGACCTTAGAGAAAGTCACCTGTCCATCTGCAGTCAGCGCACCCCGTAAGGCCTGGCCAACAAGCCGTCAACAGATCGCTGCTCAGTCACTCATAATCCAACATGAATCACTGCTCACGCCCTATCAACTGGAAAGACAACACGTGGACCAGCCCTGATGCTCTAGCGTTCTGGATAAAGAGGGCTTGCTGGACAAATCAGCTGGGGCAGCATCCAGTTAAACCAACCAAAATGGGCTGCTTCCCTGCAGGCTGCTCTAAGCTTGAGTATGCCAATGTGCATCGGGAGTTCACAGGAGAAGGGGAGCATGGGTAGGGGTCTCCTGGACTAATCTGATCAAGAGGCTTAAGGGGAAAGGCGTGGCATCTTTGGGATGTTGGGCAGTTGTGGAAAGAACCAGAGGCCGGGCATCCAAAGGCAGTTTCCACCTGGCTGCAAGATCTCAAACAGGAAATCTCACCTCTCTGAGCCTCAGTTTCCACATCTGTACAATGGGATGGCTCCTCTCCCAATGGGTCATTATTAGGATGAAACAAGACACTGGGTGTGAAACTGCCTGGGAGTGTCCCCAGAGCAGGTAATCCGACCTGAGAAGCAGAGTCACCAGGGAGACCTCAGTCGAAGGCGCCACTCATCACCTGGGGGAACTGCAGGAGCAAAGGCTCAGGGGTGGGACCAACAGCCGGTGAGTGACCTGTGTGAGGTCACACAGCTAGTGAGGCAGAAGCCAGGATTAAACCCGGCTCTGGCTGGCCCCCAGTCCAACGCTCTTTCCATATTAAAGGGTCCCTCACCAAGGCAGACTGAGCAGGGGTCCCCCTCAACTTATCACACTGTTTCCTTTGAAGCTGGGGCCCAAGGGAAGCCCACGAACAACAGCTGGTGTCTCCAGAGTACTCACCGCATGCCTGGCCCTGTGCTAAGCACTTAATCTCATCAGTGCAAGGACCATATGAAAAGGTATGATTACTAATTCCCCATTTATTGATGACACTGTGGACCATCCAGCAGAACGTGGCATGAAGAACAGGAAGAAAGGCTTCAAAGACAGAACTCCTCGGTCCCAAATTGAGCTCCTCCCCTTCCTGAGTCCAGGACCTTAGATAACTGCCTTTATCTCTCTGAGCCTCCACTGACACACCCATAAGATGGGTATAACCCACCATATAGGGTTACAAGGATTAAACGGAATAACCATGCACAGCACTTAAATCATGCCTGGCAGAGAGCAGATTCTCAGTAAACAGTAACAGTTACTAACCCCATCATTAACATCATCATCATTGCCGTCAGCAGTATTGTTACGCTCTGTCACTGAAGGGTGGGACATGCATGTACGGTGAGGTCCTCACTGAGCCACAGCCTCCTGGAGTCTATGATAAGCAAGGCTAAAAGAGACGCCAGAGAGGGTCCATCCATCCCCACTGGGCAAGTCCTTTCCCCTCTCTGAGCCTCAGTTTCCTCATCTGTAAAATGGGGTAATGGTGCCCACTCCAGGGGATCACTGAGATGGCCAAAGCTCTTAGAACAGTACCTGCACCTTGTAAGCACTGGATAATGTCAGCTGCTGTTATTACTTATGGGAAACAGAGGCCAGAAAGAGGGGAGGGGCTTTTGCAGGGCCACCCAGCAAGAGTGGCTAAGCCAACCTGAAGTCGGGTCTCTCGGGGGTTCCATCCTCCTCCCCCTGCCCTCCTGAAGCCTGGGGCTGCCGGCAGGGAAGCCTTCTAGCATCAGCCACTTCAGGGGTTTGTGGCTTTTTTTTTGTTTTTTGCTTTTTTTGCGGTACACGGGCCTCTCACTGTTGTGGCCTCTCACTGTTGTGGCCTCTCCTGCTGCGGAGCACAGGCTCCGGACACGCAGGCTCAGCGGCCATGGCTCACGGGCCTACCCCCTCCGCGGCATGTGGAATCTTTCTGGACCGGGGCACGAACTTGTGTCCCCTGCATCGGCAGGCGGACTCCCAACCACTGCGCCACCAGGGAAGCCCGGTTTATGGCTTTTATAATATAAATGTTTACATCCCACAGCCGCCATTCCAGCTTAACAAATGAATTCAATATGCTTAGAAAATGCAGAATCAATCCTTGCCTGTGGCCCAGAATAGGCCCGGCTGTGGCAGCTGTCAGGCAGGGAGCCAAGCCACCAGCTGGGGGCCTGTGGGCACGGGAAGGCAGGCGGAGGACAGGGCCCAGGCGGGGACCAGCTTCGGGGGGGGTGGGGTCTGCTCTAGGGACACATGGTAATCCTCTCTCAATCCCGCAGCACCGGTGCCAGGGATTGGCGCCTCGCAGATGGGGACACGGAGGCCCCAAGCCTTGCTCGGGCTACCACACCTCTGCTCACCGAGGCTCTTCTGTCTGGAGCATCCTCCCTGATTTCCACTCTGTTTGAGAGATTCGGTTCAAGGGTCTCAGGCCCTAGGACCCCTTGGGTGGGGCTGACCCCTCTGAACTTTGGATGTCTCCTGCCTAGAATTTTCTCCTGGCGTCTCCAACGGCCCTGTCTGGGTCTCCCTCCCTTGATCAGATGGAAATCTCATCTTGGAATGTAAGAATGGCGTTGCCGAGGGCCTACCACCCAATAGGCATAGAGGAGAAGAAGAAAAGGAAGAAAGGAGGGAGAGGAGACAGAGGAAGGAGAGCAGTAAGGGGGGAGCGGAGGGGGAAGAGGGCGAGTGGGGGAGGAGGAAAAGGATGAAGAAAAGGAGGCCACGGGGGGGGGGGGGGGGGGGGGGGAATGGAGCAGCATGAATGCAGCCATGGCCCAGGTGTTCAGAGACCCAGACTCCAGTCCCACATCCCCCCCGGGCTTGTGAGGCTGCAGTGAGCCGACCCCTGTGAATACAGGCAGGGGAATCGAGCCGTGTCCATGGAAATGTTCAACCTCAAACATGCCCCGTGGTCCAGCAGGCCCAGGCCCAGGCCACCACGGCTCCAGAACGCTCACCCCTGCACCGCCTCTACATACAGGAACGTATGCCCACGTGGCGCTGTTTAGAACCCCCCAAAGCAGCAGGAGACTGCCCAAACGCTCATCAGCTGGAGAAGTGCGACATCGACTGAGGCCCCCTCGCCAGGCAAGCCCTGCAGTTAGGGGAGAGAACAGGGGCGCTGCTGTGAGCCACGGGCAGAGAGGCCCCGGCACGCGGAGAAGCAGAGCACGTGGAAATGGAGCCGGTGTGAACTTGTTTATAACAGCGACAGCCAGCCACCCCCGTAGTTGTCATGTGCACAGGTGTAGCTCGTGCTCAGTCTAAAAGGCCTGAGGGTGAAGCCTACACTGGGGACACAGTGACACAGCCACGGCCACTCTCTGCTTTTGAGAGGGACTGCAGCCACGTCCACAGCCACAACTGGGGGAAGGGGTCAGGGACTCGATGTGTTACTGTTCCAGCTACTTATGAATCTATGATGATTCCAAATTAAAAAGTTTAAGAGGAAAAAAAAAAGCCAGCCTGTTAGGGCAGTGGAACTAGCCTGGACCACACGGTCATGGTGAACACACGACATGACATGACACACCTGTCAAATCCCAGAGAATGTACAACACCAAGGGCGAACCCCAAGGTAAACTGAGGACTTCGGTTAATAACTGTGTATCAGTATTGGCTCATCAGTTGTAATAAATGTCACCTTTGCACCTTAACAACGGTCACCTTTAAGGTCAGGAGGATCAAGAGAGTGGGGGGGACCTGCTTTCAACATTCTGTGTTCATCTGTATTGTTTCCATTTTTCATAGGAAGACAACTTTACAGTAATGATTTGTGCAGTTGTTTTAAAACAATAAAAAGAGTAAAACACTTTGCCAAGTGCTTGAATATATGGTGACTGCTTTGCGTTGACAGCATCACTGTTATACTCCCCGTGGCCTTCCGTGCTCAGCGTCTTATCCGGGCTTGGGAAGCATCAGGCCACCTCCTCCTATCCTTGGACGGACTCCCCTGGCTGCTAGATGTTGGGCGGGGTCCCAGCAGAAGATAGGGGGCTGGGTCCCTGTCATCATTACAATCGTCTCTTCTTCCTGCAGGCCCCTCGGCGCTCCCCGAGTTACGGTCCCATCCATTCAGGGACTGATGCCTTTATTAGGACAGGCGCGGAGTGGTGGCCGACTGGCAGCCTCCCTCTATCACTCCATTACAGGGCCCCCCCTGGGTTATACATGGGCCCGACTGCATAATATATTAGGCAATGGGGTCAGCAACAAGTAGACTGGCAAATTTAGTAACAGACAAATAATTAAACCTCCCATCAGCCTTCAGAGCCAAAGGAAAGCAAAGCAACTGGGCCATCAAGGCAGATAACACATCCTTATGATTTTGGGTTCTGAACAGTACTGTCATTTTTATGGAATAATGAGGGACAGCGGGCAGAGTGACAAAGATGCTCAGACTTTCTAGGGAGGGTGTACATCTCTTACAGCTACGGGACCACAGGGATTGGAGAGGATTAAAAACCAGCCCGAGTCACCTTTGTAGACTCAAGCTTTGCCGGGCAAATGCCTGGATGGTGGGCAGGTTTTCCATTAACAATAATAATAGCAATAACAACAAGGGTGTTACATTCAATAGCAATAACAACAAGGCTTTACACATTCAAACTGAATAACTTAAGCCTCCCAAGGACTGTTATCCCCATTCTACAGATGAGGACACTGAGCCTCAGAGGTGGAGAGAGTCACAGATCACGCAGGAGAACTGGGGTGAAACACAGGTCTGCCTAGCCCCAGAGCCCATGCTGTTAGCCTCGATTCCGAGCTCTCCTGCCTCGGTTCTGCTTAGCGGATGCCCTTCCAGGTGAGGGAACGGAGACTGGAAACTGGGGACGGAGCTGAGAAGCTGCTCTTAGAGGGGAGGTGGAGGTCCGAGCACCCAAAATGCACCCAAGGACTGGGCCAGATGAGTGGCCTCACAGAGGAGAAGGACACTAGCTTTGGAGGCAGACAGGCACTGATTCTAACCTTGGCTCCACCACATGGTGCTGTTTGGCCTCGGCAAATTTACATAACCTCTCTGAGCCTCAGCAGCCTGAACTGCCAAGTGGGAATTCCCTCCCTACCTACCTGTCACGGTTGCCGTGGGAATTAAAGGAGAGAACACAGGTAAGTGACTCCCAGTCTTGGGCTGATGTGCAGGACAGCAAGACCACGGGAGCATTTTGTTCAGGGAACATTCCTGAGAAGAGGGTCGTGACTGGTTTTAATCTCACACAGCCAAGAGGTCCTGAGACAGAGAATTGTTTCTTGCTGCAAAAAGGGCTCCTAGGGCTTCCCTGGTGGCGCAGTGGTTGAGAATCTGCCTGCCAATGCAGGAGACACGGGTTCGAGCCCTGGTCTGGGAAGATCCCACATGCCGCTGAGCAACTAGGCCCGTGCGCCACAGCTACTGAGCCTGCGCGTCTGGAGCCTGTGCTCTGCAACAAGAGAGGCCGCGATAGTGAGAGGCCCGCGCACCGTGATGAAGAGTGGCCCCCGCTCGCCACAACTAGAGAAAGCCCTCGCACAGAAACGAAGACCCAACACAGCCATAAATAAATAAATAAAATTTAAAATTTAAAAAAAAAAAAAAAAAAAGGGCTCCGAGTTCCTCCTTGATTTACTCTCCTGTGGGAAAAGGGTCTTGAGGGGCATCAGAGGATACTGGGGGGCACTGGTAACAAAAGTAGGGAGCAGACATCCCAGGAGCATCCTCCTGCCAGGAGGGAGCTGGGAAGTATCTCCAAGCTTTGTGATGCCCTGATTCACAACAGCAGCTCTGACAAGTGCCTGGCACTGAGCTTAGCCCTTGACATACATTTCACTTCATCTGCTCAGCAGACCTGTGAAGTCACTACTGTTTTCAATCCCATCTTACAGGTCAGACAACTGAGTCTCAGAAAGCTTAAGTTCCTTTCTCAACCAACATATTGCCACACCAGTATCTCTCACCTCGTCACTCCCCCATCCAGGGTTGGAGTCTAGACTGCCTGGCCCTTGAAGCTGTGACATAGAGCATGGCAGCAGTGACACTGCATGATAGCTGAGGCCAGCTCAGAAGAGGTGATGCAGTTTCCATGCTGCTCTCTGGAAGCTTCCTTGGAGCCCCAAAGCCGCCAGGCCACAAGGAAGCCCAAACAGGCCCACGCTGGGGACCCAAGATCTGAGACTTGGAGAGATGGAGGTGCCCGGGTAGTCCCGGCGACTCCAGCCCCACTGTTTCTGGGTCAGCCACCCTCTGACCGCAGCCCAGCCCAAGCCCTTCCAAACTGCAGACCCCCAGGAGCTTGGGGAGATAATAAAATGATCATTGCTCAAGCCAGGGAACAACATGGGGCTGATTTGTTATGCAGCAGGGTCACGTGACCAGTCCCAAAGCTAGCAAGTGCTGGAATCCTCACTTCCACTTGAGCACAAGATTGTGTCCCTCCTGACTGCTCTGACCACTACCCCACACTCTCCCTGGCCCTTAGAACCTTTCTCGAAGCTGTGGAAAGAGCACTGGACTGAGAGTCCGGAACTGGACCCCGGTTCTGAAGCTGCCGATCACTAGCACAGAGGTTTCACCATGTGCCCTTAAGCAATGAGCTGCATTCCCTGGGGGCTTGAGTTCTCCACCCCGACCCGGCCCACGTCAGGGCAGGCTTTGATGCCAACAGAGCCAACAGATGACAAAAAGCACTTTGCAAAGAGAAGGGAGTCAGGGCTTGCTGAACCCCGCCCATGTGCCAGGTGGGCGGGATGCAGCCATTACCTGACTAACGATGTAGAACGTAGACAGGGTTTTACCATTTTACAGGCACGGAAGCTGCAGTCCAGAGAGGTGAAATCTCTTGCACAGGTTAAATCACACAGCCAGGAGGTGGAGGAGCCTGAACTCACTGCCGGCCCCGCCCACTGCAGGGCCCAGCGTGTCCCTCCTCCCCCGCCCTCTCCTTGTCAAGTGAGCTCCAGAGAACATCTGTTTGCTGCCAGCTGATTGTTCCATGGGCCACATTTTGCCAAAGGAAAGAAACACGAGGCTGGATAAGTGGTTCCCTGATGGCTCCTGAGGGACAGCCCAGGCCATGAGTCTTGGTTCACAGCAAACCATCCCGCGTCAAATCACCCAGGGGTTTCTGCCTGCCATACCGAGGCAGCCCCCAGGGCCCCCTCCCACGGCCTTCCCAAGGGACCCAGCAGGGACAGTGAGCCTGAGAAACAGAAAGGAGGTGGAGACAGTGCAGAGAGAGGGAAGAACACGGCCTCTTTATGACGGCCGGCCAAGCCAGGAGCCACCGGGCCTGCCCATGGGAGGCAGCCCAGAACGAGAGCATTACTAGCACCGCAGCCGTGTGTGAGACCCCAGACGCTCTCTGCCGCCCTTTCTCCCTCTTCCAGAGGAGGCTCGGGCGAGCCCCAGAACTTGGCCGAGGTCACACACAGCTAAGTAAGAGCCCAAGCTGAGCCCCGAACCCAGGACTAGCTGACTTCAAGACGCCCGTGTCGCTGCTCTGCCACATTCTGGGGCGGGGCGGGGGGGTGGGTGCCCTCTCTGACTCCGACGCTGCCCGGGGCACTGCTGATGACAGGGTGATCCAGAGCCCCACAGGCAGCCAGACTCCTGGGGTCAAGAACACCAAGTCATACGGGCTGGAGGGACCCAGAAGGTGGTGGGGGAAGGTCACGGTGGCAGCGCCCTGCAGGAACTCAGGGGTCAGTGGGGGCCTAATGCCACTCTCCCAAGAGAGGAGACTCAGGAGCCCCCAGGAGTGTGCTGGGGCCGTGATTGATTAAAATGATTTAATCAATCATGCCTGTGTAATGAAACCTCCAAAAACCCCGAACGATGGGACTCAGAGAGCTTCCAGGTCACTGAACACATTGAGGTGCCGGGAGGGTCGCACAGTGAAGGCAGGGAAGCCCCTTGCTCTATAACTTGCCCTGCGCATCTCTTCTGTTTGGCTGTTCCTGAGTTGTATGCCTTACGATAAACAGGCACTGGTAAGTAAAAGCCCTCCTAAGTTCTGTGAGTCATTCTAGCAAATTATCAAACCAAGGAGGGGTCCGTGGGAGCCCAACTTTATAGCTGGTCCATCAGAAGTACAGGTGGCCCAAATTTATGAACAATGTCTGAAGTGGTACAGTCTTGTGGGCCCGAGCCCGTAACCTGCACTAACTCCAAGTAGTAACAGGAGTGTACTAAACTGTAGGACACCCAATTGGTGTCCGGAGAATCAGAGGACTGGTTGGTATAAGGAAAGTCCCACACATTTGGTGTCAGAATTGTCATGAGTAAAAACAGGGCACCCCAGTGAAAAAGTGACATCACCAGCCCTTGGAGCCTGTGAGGCCAGAAGCAGTGGCACACAGGGCCAGGGAGACCAGAGGTGTCGTCTCAGAGGTTAGGCTCAGTGCCTGGGCAGACCTGGGTCCAAATCCCACCTCTGGCTTTAGCGGTGTGCCCTTGGGGATGAGGATGAAACTCTCTGGCAGGCCTCAGTCTCCTCATCTGTAAAATGGGCATCTAATAGTTCTCACTCCTCCTGGGCTAGTCTAAGGCTGTGCAGTGACATCACGTCTATAAGCACTCAGCACAGGGCCCAGGAAAACAGGTCAATTCTCCAGCAAGGAATGACCCTGACAGCCCTCTGCAAAGTCTAGGGAAGGGGAGTGGTCTTTGCAGGGAGACCGGCTGTGGTTCCAAACCTCACTCTGGAACATACTAGCTGTGCAACATCAGGTAAACCGCATTCCTCCTCTTATAAAGCCGTGAGCCAAGTCCTGTGCTCCACACGTTTGGCACTGACTCATTTAATCCTCATGACAAGCCTACAAAGTGGGTGCCATCATTAGCCCCCTTTTACAGAGGAGGAAACTGAGGTTCAGAGAAGCCAAGCCAGGAGGCTGACTCTTGCCCATGGCATTATCCTTCCTCACCAGGTTATTGTATGAATCCAATCAGGTCAAAAGGCACAAGAGAGGTACAAGTGCTTCTGAAACCATCAAACGCTAAACCAATATTAGTGGTGGTTGTCGTTACTGCTGAAACAGTTCAAACATCCTAAGTCCAGTTATAAGGCCTGAAATCTACCCACAGGGACTGATATTGGTTTTTAAAAACAGGATCAGGACTTTCAAAATAAGTTAAGGAAGCTGGGTGCGCTGCGAGGAGAGCATCGTATTAATGAAAAAAAAAAAAACCTGATTAACGGAAATGATTCTTAATATATTTTGAAATGATCTGTTATGACACAAAGCAAAGACATTTATATATGACTTTGAAATCCTTAATAGCTGATTTTAGAGCAACCTATTATTAAATCTTCCAAAGCAGAATATATAGTAAGTAAATCATCAAGCAGGCCTCTCAGGCAGACTGACAGCAGCTCCTCTTAAAATAATTTATAAGGTGGGGTGGGGGGAGGCTGGGAGGAATTATTGCCATAATCATGTATTAATAAAATATTTATAAATGTGCCTTTCTCTTTTATCGTTACAGGCAGCTACAGGTATGAGTCCCGAGCCCACATCAGAGGGGGTGCCCCATGAGCCTCAGGAGAAGAAAGTCAGGCATCAAACTTCTCTGGTGACAGGTCAATAGACTGGGGGCTCCCTTAGCCTCCGTTTTGTCACATCAGAGGCAGAGAGGTTTCAAGTGTGACAATGGAAATCGGAAGGTAGGTCCCAACCGCCTTGTTCTCTCCCTAGGCTTTGCTAAGTGCCGGGAGGGAGCAAGCCTATTTGAGTTGAGCAAAGCAGAGAGGCACGTGGCTGCGACACCCTGGGAGAGTCACCTAACCCAGGCTCAACAACACAGTCTACTGAGGGACTGCCTTGAGCTAGAAGCATGGATGACCTGTCCACCACCCCTCACCCTGGCCATTCCGTACATACCACGCCACACGTGTCCCTGGCCTGTCACTACAGGTACCTGTCTGCGCCTCTCTGCTTTCTTGGCTGCCGGAACATGCTCAGCTCATGCATGGGGCAGGCTGGAAGGGCAGGGGGGAATGCTCCCCGGGAGCAACCTTCAACCAGGGAGAAGCAGGAGGCGGTATAGATCAATATCCCAGCTCCCTCACCCCTCGGGTAATACTCGATGAGGAGGCATGTTCTTCAGAGTCTCCCAGAGGTCCCGAGAGATACTGGCCCCCCACTTCCCAGAGCTAATCCACTCCTTAAGCCTCCAGCATCACCTGCCTCTCTTCCCTCACTTCCCTATCGGTTCCTCCTGATACCCCCTCCCCCAAAGCCTACATGCAATTTTTGTCTCAGGGTGTGCCTCCGGGGAAAGCAGCTTAATTCAGCTTTCTCTGCTTTACTCCATTTAATCCTCACACCAACCCCAGCCTTGGCCCAATGAAAGAGAAGGCCTCTCTGAAACTCAGAGAAGTTTGGTTTTGAACTCAGATCTGCCTCCCTCAAGTGCCCATAGCCTGGAGTGTTTTTTGGGGGGGGCTGTGTTGGGTCTTCGTTGCTGCATGGGCTTTTCTCCAGTTGCGGGGAGCGGGGGCTACTCTTCGTTGCGGTGCACAGGCTTCTCACTGTGGTGGCTTCTCCTGTTGCGGAACACGGGCTCTAGAGCGCAGGCTCAGTAGTTGTGGTGCACGGGCTTAGCTGCTCCGTGGCATGTGGAATCTTCCCGGACCAGGGCTCGAACCTGTGTCCCCTGCACTGGCAGGCAGATTCTTAACCACTGCACCATCAGGGAGTCCCCAGCCTGGAGTTCATTGCACCTAGACCTTCTGAGCCTCAGTTTTCTATTCTGTAAAATAGATTTGCTTCCTTCCACACATCCCCAATCTATAGATGCCTGTGCTCCAACTCTAAACCTTCCCACAGCTTTTCTGATCTGAACTGTGCAATGACATCCCAAATCCCAGTCCATTTACAAAGCTGGCTGATTTCCAAATGGTCAGGGCGTTGAGCACGGCCCACGGCTGATTTTTGGAAAAGGCAGGTGGCATTTGATTTTTCCATGTTTGCCCAGTTAAGCATGTCTGCCCTTGGCTTGGACCAACTGTGGACCCCCTACCCTACCTATTTCTGACTCAGCATAACTTCTAGAAATGTCCAAAGTCAAATCAGTGGACCAATGCAGCTCAAGTGTATGAAAATCAAAAGAACAGGCCACAAGGCCCACGGGTATGGGAATGGCAGGAATAACATGCCAGCATATTCCAAAGAAGTCTGCTGCCCCACAGAGGAATAGCCCAGAACGTCAGCCAGAGTCAGCACACAGCTCCAGAGGACAGACCTCCATGCCCACATGTATCCATTCAAAAAGTAAATTCCAACTCTATGTTCTGGGCCCAAAGGAAGCCACTCTCTACAGGAAACAGCTAGACAAAGACACAATCACAGTATAAGGTGCCACAAGCCCCACGAAGGCAGGAGCCACACTGCTCTTGACAGTGACTGTCTCCCCGGGACCTTGCGTAGTGCCAAACGCAACAGCACAGGAGTCTGGTTAGGGAAGCGAGGAGCCTTGAATGCCAAGTCAAGGAATTTTACTTGATGGAGCGGACGAGAGAGAGCCTCAGGAGGAGTGTAAGCAGGGAACGGCACAACAGGTCTACGTTTTAGAAAGGAGCCCAGTGGCCACAATGAGGGTGGAGCCAAGCCATATGCAACGACGCTACCTCAATAGTCCAAGCAAAAAAGGGACTAGCAAATACTTAGTCTAAGGTGATAACAGTAAGAATAGAGAAGTCAGGACAGAAATGCTGTCACAGAAAGTATCTACAGGGCAAGGTCAACGACTGGATAGGGATGGGAGAGGGAGACCAACTTGAAGTAGGGACAATAAGCAAACAGACAGTTAAGGCTGGGGAGCAGGTTTGGGAGGAGAAGGAGAGCTGGGTGAGCTTCAGGGCACATGGTGTGAGCATCTCCAAGATGTCTAGACAGGAAAACATCACCTTCAGTGCATGGACCCAGCCTCCTCTCACCCGTTTCAGGGTGTCTCTTCTCAGCACAGTAACCACTAGCTACATGTGGCTATTTAAATGTATGTTAATTAGAAATTAATGCAATGACAAATTCAACGCCTCGGTTGCACCAGCTGCATGTCAAAAGCTCGACAGCCACATACTGCCAGCGGCCACCCTACTGGACAGAGAACCTCCCCCTATCATCACAGAAAGTTCCACTGGACAGTGCTGGGTTACGCGGTTGCTTGAAACACCCAGCCCGCTGCCTTCTCGGCACGCCTGGTTCGGCAGCCTCCCCGAGAGCAGTCCCAGAGACGTGGAAGATGACAGGCTGACCCTGTCCCACCTCACGGAAAGAAGGGCCTTGACAGGCACCTGCTGGTGGAGACAGCCGGCAGCCCAGGTGAGCCCGGCGGCAAGCACGTACCTTTGCAGGCCCCCGCCGCACCCAGGTGGTAGATGGCTGCCAACACCCGCCAAATGGCCCTCTGCTCGCTCTCCAAAATGCCCAGCGTCTCCATGGCGCCCTGGAGCTGGGCGAAGGCAGCCGCCGCCCTCTGCTTATCTTCAGGCTGAGAGCAAGGGGAGAGAGGAAGACAAACAGGCCGTCACGGTGGAGGAAATGCAAACTTGCAAGTGGAAGCAGGGCTCAGTCTGAGGGGAAAGTGTGGTCATTTTATGACCATGGTAAATCACCCACGATTAATCTGGGGAGTACTGACACACAGAACTCAGGCTGCTGGGAAAGTTATAAAAATCATTTCTATCTGACTTTGGAAGGCGACATGATTTTTATTCACTCGTGTGTTCATTCAATAGATTTGAGGCTCTGCACCATGCTGGGCTCTGGAGAGACAGAGATGAGCGAAATCCAGAACTTGACTTTGAGGACCTCTCAAGCTAGGAGTGGAAAGAGACTTAAAAACAACTAAGTGCGAAACAGGCTAAGTGGGGGACTGTGGGATCTCAGAGGAGGGCCTGGCCAATTAATCCCACTCGAGAGAGTCAAAGAGAATGTCGCAGAAGATGAGACAAGATTGTGATTGAAGTCTGAAAGACAAATAGGTAGAGCTGACCAACTGGATGGGATAAAAGACCTGATGGGCAGAGGGGACAACAGGAACAAAGGACATCTTTGGAGACAACAGGTGTTCAACTGAACATGGACAGAGAAGCAGGTATTTTTGGAGGTGGGCCAGACAGAGTGGGGGAGGAAATAAGCACGAGAAGCTGGCCGGTGCCATGGAGAAGGCCTCAAACACAGTATTAAAGGGCATAGGCTTAAAACTCCAGCCACAATGGACAAACACACATCCCTATTTACACTCCTGGACCTGTGGCAGACAACACCAATCGATGAAGACCCCACAGCAAACCAGCGAGTCCAGATCCTTTTCAGGATGTCCCCCCTTGCAGCCCCACCCAATGGTCTGCCTCAGCAACTGAAACAGACCCTGTCTGCCATGCCCGGGGCACGCAGAGGGAAACTGCCGAGGATTTTTAAGCAGGAAAGAGAAAATAGTATGAGCAGGTGTTTATGGGTTGTAGGGTATCACTTTTCCTTTTTCAGATTTATGATCCCCATTATGTTTGCTTTTTTTAAAGAATAAATTCATATATTTCTTTATTTATTTTTGGCTGCCTTGGGTCTTCATTGCTGTGCACGGGCCTCCTCTAGTTGCGGCGAGCAGGGGCTATTCTTCGTTGTGGTGCGCGGGCTTCTCATTGCGGTGGCCTCTTTTGTTGCAGAGCACGGGCTCTAGGTGCGTGGGCTTCAGTAGTTGTGGCACGTAGGCTCTGTAGTTGTGGCTCATGGGCTCTAGAGCACCGGCTCAGTAGTTATGGCGCACGGGCTTAGTTGCTCTGCGACAGGTGGGATCTTCCTGGACCAGGGCTCGAACCCGTGTCCTCTGCACTGGCAGGCAGATTCTCAACCACTGCGCCACCAGGGAAGTGCCCCCAATTATGTCTGATTGAATATTAAAATTAGTCTGAAACTCCTAACTCCACACACACCACCTGGCCAAGGAGACGCGACCCAGAAGCCTGCTGGGTTGAGAGGAAGTGAGCTGGGGATGAGAATTCTTTTGTCAATAATCCTCCAACAGATAATGAGGACCTGATTTGCACGTGGCCTGTTGACAGAGCTTGGGTGATGAACCGTAAGCTGTCAAAGCCGGAAAGTCCTTGAATTTTATGGAGTCCAATGCTCCATAAAATTAGTATCAGATACAGGATTAGTATCAGATACAGGATTAGAATCAGGCTTTCTGACTCCCCGTCCAGGCCACTCGTCCCCTCCGCTCAAGCCACTTCTTCTAACTGCGAAAGAAACCTGCAAGGATCATTGACCCATTGGGACAATGTCAAAGCACGCAGTGACATTGAGAGATTCGCTGTGGAAACATTTCAATTAATAGCAAAAGCATGTTCCACTGATCCATCATATTTCTGGGGCACCACAGGACCACAAAAACCCTAGCAACAAGCAGCTCAACCTAGCAACTGCAGCTGCTCCGCTGGAGCAAACGGAGGAGAGGAAGGCATCTTACCAACATGCTCTTGGTTATTTATGAGATTGCAAAGTAGCAGAGAAAGGACACCAAAAGGACGGTGGCAACACATTTATTGTGGCTCCCACTGTCAGCCATGAGCATTTGACTTTAAATTACAGGCAGACTCCACCATCTGCCACTTAGCTCATACGAACGGGAGAATTAGAAAACTTCCACTAAAGCTTGTCTGCTTCTTTTTCTCTCCTCCCCACCTCCCCCAGTCTCTGCTGCAACAGAAGACACGGAGGGATGAATATATACGCTTCTGATCTAAAGCAATCAGAATCACGAGGATGTTTACAGTTCCCTAAAGTTCTAGGGAGCCAGACACCTCTGCATAATGTCCTGACAAAAGCCAGTCCCTGCCTCAAAATCACGAAAATAGAAATCAGATCAGTGGGATAAACCAACTCACGGCCAAAATGTCTACCAAGAAGAGAATGGATAAACAGTGGGTGGTCCAGCCAGGGCACAGTGACGGGGTACCACGCAGCAATGAAAAAGATCACGTCACTGATCATGCAAGCACGTGTATGAACCCCACAGATTCCACGTGAGACAAAGGAGCCATGTACAAAAGAACATGCACTGTGGATTCTGGTTACATGAAGTCCAGATGTGGGCAAAACTACCCTATGGGAAGAGAAGTTCGGATGATAACTCAGGTGGGAGGGATGCCTCTGATGGGGTGGGGACTCAAGGGAGCCTTTACTGGAATGAGGAATGTTCTAGATGTTGAGCTGGTGTGGGGTCACAGGTGCGTGTAAGAATATAATCATCACTGAGTTGTACACTTAAAATTAGGGCTTTCATAAACATTTGACTGTATGTCTCAACTGAATTGAAAAAAAGAAGTGAAAAAGTAAAAGCTGACTCAGAAGATGCCCAGGCTTCGTCTGATGCAATTAAAGCCTCAAGGTTAACCCAAGATGGCAGGTAATTTAGTGCAAAAACTAAAATCCAAAATGTCCTCTCCACATTCAACCGGGCTGCATTTAGAGCACGCAGGAGATTCCGACAATGCAGAGAGGGGCCAGGTTTGGATTTGGAGGCAGACGGAACTGCGTGTTCTCTCGGCTCTGCGTCCCTGCGGTGTGACTGCACAAATCTCTTGCCCTTGCGCTGGAGGCTCAGTTTCCACGACTGTAGGATGAAAATAACAGCCAAACCTCCTCCCAGGCCACTGTGAGGATTAAATAAGTTGAAGTGTGTAAAGCACCAGCACAGTGCCCAGCACACAATGGCACTCAGTTAATGCTGGGCTCGACCCCATGCCTTTGCCCAGGCTGTCAGGCCTTCCAGAGACACCTTCCCTGCTGCTGTACATTAGTCCCTGGCAAGTGAATCAGGCGTGGCCCGTCCTTGAGGGGCTCCCAGTCCAATAAGGGGGACAGATGTGCAGACAGACACTGACAGCACAGGGTGAGGCTGGGCCTGGGGAGGGGTAAGGAGGCGACTTCCGGGAAGAAGCGCTGTATGAAGCCACCAGCACGAGCAGGAGAAGCGGGCACTGGGCAGGCAGGCAGCCAGGGTCTCCTAGCAGAAGGGCGCGCGGCTGGAAGACATGGTGCGTTAGGTGCCAAGCCCCCTGAGGGGGCACGTGCAGGCCTCTCTCACAGGGTGCAGGGCCGCAGAGAGCCACGGTCTGCAGCTGGGCGCTGCTCTCTGGTGGAGGGTGCGGTACCAGGGGCCTCCCTGGCCGAGGGAACCGGCCCCTGGAGTTCTGCCCCTGGCTATAAACCCAGTTCAGGCCGGGGTCGCACTCTGCTTCACGGGGATGTAAACCACACCCCCTCCTCCAGAGCCAGGGTGGGCTCCCCTGTGTCTCTACAACCAACCAACCCAGGGCTGGAAGGATTCCCACGGTTCCAGCCCCTGGATCTGGAGCCGGATCTGGGAGGGAAATGCAGAACACTGACTCTATTCATTTGCAAAAGAAACGTGGGTGCCTGCACAGGTGGGTGAACTTGACGGAGACCACGGGGAGGGCAGGACAGGCGTCCAGCCATAGCCAAGGGCTCCCTTTACCTCAACACTGACGGGCCCACGTTCTCTCCAGGCACTGCAAGTCCATTTAAGGAGGGAGAAGAGAAGGGTTAACTGAGTACCTACAATGCTGCACTAGGTGCTTTTACCTTGTAAGGCAGCTGTGAGTCTCTCCAATTGTCAGAGGAGAAATTGAGGCTCAGAGAGGCTAAGGCACTTGCCCAAGGCCACCCAGATGGGGAGGGACAGAGTGACTGTACGCCAGATTCTTTACTGAGCGCCTACCCTAGGAGCAGACCGAGGATCAGGGTGTTGCTCCACCCATTCCACAGGGGGAAAAACTGAAGCTGAGAGAGAAAAAGTGACCCAAGAGTGCACACTGGGGCACATCCCAGAGCACGCAGTCTTCAGCCAGGGCACAGACCTGAGATGACAGCGAGGGACGAACAAGAGAGACCATTTGGAGTCAGGCCAACCTGGATTCCCTGCTTCTGCCACTTAAAAGCTGTGTGCCCTTAAGCAAGTAGTTTCACCTCTCTGAGCCTGATTACTCCTCCCAACCAACAGATGTGATAATAATCCCTTCTGTCAAAGGATCCTTAGGAGAATTAAGTAAGAGAAAGCTCCTGGCAGAGCCCCTGGCAGGAGTGCCTGATCCCCCATCCTTCTGTCTGGAGCCCATTCCTCCACAGCTGATGCCTGGGTCATAAAAAATAAATGCGCCTTGGGCCAAAGCCTGGCTGCTGCCAGCCAGAAGCAAACTGCTGGGAGGCAAGGATTATTATTATTATTATGATCACTGCTGCTGGTACTTTTTTAAAACATCAGTCTAGGTTGTGGAAAAATAAATTATAGAGAAGAAAATAATATGAAAGCTTTGTGATTTCAAGTGTGTCCTGGTGTCCTAACAGATCTCAAATAAGTTCCATTTAAAGCTGAAATGTGGGGTTTCCCTGGTGGCGCAGTGGTTAAGAATCCGCCTGCCAACGCAGGGGACACAGGTTCGAGCCCTGGTCCGGGAAGGGAAGATCCCACCTGCTGCGGAGCAACTAAGCCCGTGTGCCACAACTGCTGAGCCTGCGCTCTAGAGCCCGAGCTCCGCAACAAGAGAAGCCACCACGGTGAGAAGCCCGCGCACTGCAATGAAGACCCAATGCAGCCAAAAATAAAATAAATAAATTTTATAAATAAATAAGTAAGTAAAAGCTGAAATGTGGCAGGCAGGGAGGACGCAGCGCAGGGACCAGGAGGGGAAGCTGGCCATCAGCGAGCGAAGGCGGTCACGGAGGGCCAACACCACCCCAAGGGCTGGCTTCCCCACAACCTGGCCCTGCTCCAGCTGACAGCCCCCCGGGCCCACACCCTCACCCTGTGCTCTGCAACCACTGCACTGCTGGCTCTCCCCTGGCGTTGCCGCTGCATCAGGAGCTCGGTGCAGCAGGAAGGCTGGCCTCACTGCACCTGCCTAACTTCTCTCACAGTCCAAGACCAGCTTGTACTCACCTCCTCCAGGTAGCCCTCTCTGATACAACTTCAACCCTCCAGGCCTGCCCGTATAATATTTGGGACACACTTAAGTTAAAAAAAAATATTTGATGTTTATGTGAAACTCGAATTTAACCGGGCATCATGTATTTTTTCCAGCTTTACTGAATTATAATTGACAAATAAAAATTGTATATTTTTAGGTGTGCAATGTGAGGATTTGATACACATAAACGTTGTAAAATTATTACCGCAATGAAGTTAACTAATACACCCATCACCTCACATAGTTACCATTTCTTGGTGTGTGGTAAGAACACGTAGGTTCTACTCTCCCAGGATATTTCAAATGTACAGTAAGTCCAATATTATTAACTATAGTCACCGTGCTGTTAGATCAGTTACAAGATGAATATGGTCTAGGTATCCCATATTTTTATTTGCTGACTCTGGCGACTTCGGGGGCTTGTACTTAGCAACTCTCATTCTTGGGGTGATTTCCTGACCACCAAATTCCTTCACTGAGCTAGTACCTGATGGCCCAATCCCAGAAAACTAGCCCAGGCTTGTATCAAAGACTGACGAATTTCCAGCTTGTATTTTTGCTCTTAGAGAACAAAGAAAACACTCTCCATACCTGCCAGGTAGCAGGGTGAGAACAAAGAAATACCCTACCAGTTCCCACAGATCAACTGGTCTAAAAAAACAACCCCCAGAAACACACAAAAAAAGAAAGCCACTTCAAACACCTCCTTGACTGGGTTCACACTGCGCCCCACTCCTGTATGCGAACTGTGAACAAACATGTCAGGCTGAGATGCTCACGAGGGCCTGGCTTGAGCCCTTCTCCTCCTCAAAACCAAGAAAACAAACAACAATGCTCTTGCTGATTCAAATGGATACGTGTGGCCCAACCTCATTAAAGAAAACCCAGCACTGGGACAGCCTCGCATCCCCTGCCGTCCTGAGGCCAGTCTGGGCTCCTAGCGGCCGGAAACCAGGGGGGAGAAGAGGCATTAAAGAAGAACATACTGCAAGTCCCCCCGGTGGAGGGGGGTGTCAGACAGGTGAAGCCGGGGGAGCCGCATCACCTCACTTCATCCCACTCCACTCACTGTCGAAACAGACTCACCAACAGTGGTTCTCAAAGCGGGGTCCCCGGACCCACAGCTTCAGCATCACCTGGGGACTTGTGAGAAATGCAGATTCTCAGGCCCTAGCCCAGACCTACTTAATCAGTAACTCTGTGGATAGCACCCAGCAGAGAGAGAGAGAGAGAGAGAGAGAGTGAGACAGCCTTACTGAGGTGTAATTGGCAAAAATAAACCACTCATCTTTAACAAGTACACTGTGATAAGCTCTGACATATACACCCGTGAAAGCCTCAGCACTCAAGACAATGGACACATCCATCACCCGCAAAAGTTCCCTTTCATAATCCTCTCTCCCCTCCTCCTGCAACCAAAACCCCGGGGCAACCATTGACCTGTCTGCTGTCACAGCGGATTCATTTGCATTTTCTAGAGTTTCAAATACATGGGGTTATATGGTTGTACTCTTTCATCTGAGATTTTTCACTCAGCACAATTATTTTGAGAGCCATCATGTTCTTGGGTTTATCAGCAGTTCATCGTTACTTCTGAGTACTATACTACCTTTATGGTTTTCTACAATGAATTCACCCATTCACCTGTTAATAGACATTTTGGGTAGTTTCTAGGTTTGGGCTCTTACACATAAAACTGCTAATGAACTTTCATGTAAAATAAATTTTCCACGGATGTACACTTCCATTCTCCTGCATAAATACCTAGGAGTAGACTAGCGTGCCACATGGGAGGTGTATGTTTAACTTTGTAAGAGACCGTTTTCCAACGTGGCGCACTATTTTCCACTCCCATCAGCAGGGTGTGACAGTTCCAGTTACCCCACATTCTCACCAGCATTGGTATGATCAATCTTTTCAAGTGTAGACACTCCAGTAATTGTGTAGTAGTATTTCACCGTGGTTCGAGTTTCAATTTCTTTAATGACTAAGGAGGTTTAACATACTTTCAACATGCCATCTAAGTACCTTCTTTGGGGAAGTCTATGCTGAAATCTTTTGCCCATCTTTTTTGTTGGGTTATTTATGAGTTCTGAGAGTCATTTATAAATTCTGGATTCAAAGACTTTATCAGATATGTGATTTGCAAGTATTTTCTCCCAGTCTGTGGCTTGTATTTTCATATTAACAGTGACACTCAAAGCGCAGAAGTTCTTAATTTCAACAAAGTGCGATTCATCAATTTGTTCTCTCATGGACTGTGCTTTTGGGGTCATATCTATGAAGCCTTTGCCCGATCCAAAGTTACAGAAATTTTCCTCCTATCTTCTTCTAGAAATTTTATGATTTTAAGTTTTACATTAAGGTCTATGATCCATTTTATTTGGTCAATTTTTGTACATGGTGTGAATTTGTGGACTGAAGTTCTTTTTTTTTGCATGACGATACCAAATTATTCCAGCGCCATTTGTTTCCCCGACATGTATGTTTGGAAAAGTGCTTCAGAGTAGAAATGATTCACTCCCCTCTGCCTGGTAAACTCCTACTCATCCTTCAAAACCCAGGTCAGATGTCCCCTTGGCTAAGAAGCCTTCCCTGACTGAGGCCAAGTAGCTTTCATCTATCCTCTGGTGTACAGAATGTTGTACAAACTCTGGCATTTCTCTTATCCCACATGATTGCATTAATTCCCAAGTCTTTCTCTCTTGATAGGGTGAAAATTCAGGGATGAGGACCATAATCCCAGCACTCAGCACAGGCCTGGCACAGAGGGTGATGGTAGGAGTGGGGGTGGGGGTGGGTGACTCAAAACTATTTTTAAAATATAAAAAAATAAAAGAATAAACAAATGAACAATGTGCTTTTTTAAACAACTGAATACCACCTCTCAAGGCCCTACTCACAGGGCCCATCTTCCAGGAAGCCACATTAATCATCAACAATATTTCCTAAGAAAACTGCCACTGACTGATGTAATCCAAGCCCAGGGCTAGCTGCTTTCTGCACATCGTTTCATTTAATCCTGACAACAGGTCCATGAGGCAGATACCACTACTATTGTTATTATACCGAAGAGGACACAGACATTCAGAGGCTAGGGTCCATATCCAGCAAGTGTCAGAGCCGGGGTTTGAACCCAGATAGCCTGTCCTGGAGACCGCGCCCTTACCTCTAACAAACCACCTCCTAGTTCCCTTTATTTGCACAAGACTCATTTCCCTGACAAGCCCAGGCCCCATAAAGGCAACCCTGCCTCCCCCACATGACCAGCTCTTGCCAACTACTCACCCCAGTGACAGAGGGACGAGTCACACAGGGGACCCTCCCATCTTGGCCATGGGGACACAGACACCCACTCACACCCAGAAGGACCTCCTCTTTACCTTAGGCCACACGCCCATGCCAAAGGAGCTGCTGTCTGCCAGCTGGTGCAGGTACAGTTCTGTCCTGGAAACAGAGAACGGACCAGAAGTAAGGGAGGACCCACCCACCCCAGTGGCCTGGAGGGCAGGTGGTCACCACGGCATGGGGCTCCACACAGTGCCCCAGGCGGCCCCAGCGTCTGCCTCAGGCCCTGGCCCTACCTCCTGAATATTCCTCACTTGCTGCCCTCACTGGGCCCTTCTTAAGTGAAGGCCTTCCAAAAGCTTCCTTACTCCTCTGTTACCCTGCTCTGAAAACTGGGAGTTTCCTCTCTAATCTGCCCTCTCTCCAAAGGGTAAGGTGCCCCTCTGGCCTTAGCGAGGAGGCTCAGGACAGGTTGGGCCTGCCCTTCAGACGGGGGTGGAAGGCAGGAGACAAATGATGGGGGACGCAGAGGGAAATTGAAAATTATCCCCCCTCGCCTGGGGTGAGCACTCCCTGGAGCTTCACTAGATAGAACCTTACTCATTCATTCAACAGATGAGGAAACCAAGGCTCAGAGACAGGGAGCCACATGTCCAAGAATTCCCAGGAGTCAGCGAGGGGCAGGGATGACTCCCTGGGCCACCTCCCCCAGAAGGCCCTCCCAGATGAGTCTTCTGGCTTCTCTGCTGTTCCACCTGGTGCCTCCTCGCCCTGAGCTACCTCAGGTGCACCCAAGGCTCTCACAGAGTTTAGGAGCTTCTGGAAGATTTGGGGTCTGCTGTTTCTTGCCCACCTCCCACGCTGCTGTCAGAACCTGTACCGAAATGTCACCGTCACAGCAGACAGCCTCCACCCACCCCCCAGCGTGTATAAAGAGCCATATGTGAATTATCTCACTTAATCCTGTAAGGTCAGTCAAGGTACTATTTCCACTTTACAAAGGAAGAAACGGAGGTTCAGAGCAGGTGACACCTGGCCAGGTTCACCCAGCCCAGGAGCAATACCAGGCAGCTGGAATCAGAGGCCAGATTCCTAACCACTGGGCTCTACTACCTCTCAGCTCTAGGCAGAGGTAGGGCTGGGGCCTTGGAGAGTGGGGGCCCTTTGTCTCACTGCCCTTGGCCGTCCCTGCTCAGCCCAGTCGCTCACCTGAGATCCAGGTCCAATCCGGCTAGCATCTGGGAGAAAACCTCGAAATTGCCTTCCCCTTCCAGCTGCCGGGCCACGTGGCTCTTCTCCAACAGCATCGTCTGCCAGGGGAGAGGACAGGCGCCCGGTCAGCACGAGGCCGCGCTAGGCTGCCTGCACACCCCCACCAACCCCCAGGCCCACTCTTCGAGGCAGCACCTAAGGCCCCAACTTGGCTGGACGCCTCCAAATCAAAACATGCCAGACCTTTGTCTCACTGATTCAGAGTCCAGGCAGGGAATCAACGCATGCAACAGGCTCATTCCAATGAAGAAATCCAAGGGTACTAACAATTAACCCACAGCCGCCCTCCAACACACTCGTATGCAACCGAAGCCCTTAATAACTTGACCCACATGGTGATGCACGGTAGACTTTCAGGGCCGGGACAGAAAGGGATTTATCGGGCACCAGCGAGTCTGGATATTCTCCCAGCTCCACATACAAACAACCCTTCTAATAACCTAATCCTATTTTCTGTTCAAACAGAATGTTTGCGGGGGGGGGGGGGGGGAAGGGGGGGGGCCGAGTGATTTCAGAGAGAGGAACAAACAGGCCATGTGCCTGTCACACACGGGCTGCCGCAGCAGGCCAGCGAGCGTCTGTTTAATTTCGGCTTACGCTTTTAAGACCCAGCTAATGAGTGACTGAATTATGTATCTACTCGTGAATATTTCATCCCTGTGATACTCCGAGGCACAGACGAGCCGGCATGCTCGGGGAGGAGATGCCTGGGCACTGAGCGAGGTGGGGAGGAGCTGGCTTTGGCCTGGGGAGCGATGACCATTTAGACATTCCAGGGTTCCAGCTGGAGGCGTGGGCCCTGCTGAGTGGGGCTGAGGCTACTGCAGCCCCGAAGAACCCCCTCTCCCTCCCACCCAGAAGCCTCACCTGGAGCTGGGCGGCCGTGACTCGGCCTGTGGCGTTGAAGTCCAGTGACATCACCATGGAGAACCGGGTGGCACAGCGGCTATGGCCGGTGGACACAGAGCCAAAGGCCCGGAGGACAGTGAAGGTGGCTCGAATCTTCTCCACTGGTGGAGCACGGACAGGGCATCAGCCGTGGCCCGGGTGCTGCCATCCCCACCTCTCACAGGACCCCAAGCCGGCCCCAGGCCCCAGCGGGGCCACCTCCACTCCCCCACCTCAGCTCTAAGCCACACCTCTTCCACTGCTGTGCCGGTCCTGTGCTGCAAGTAGGGGCACGGGGGGAGCAAGAGTGAGCCCAGAAGGGGAGATACACACACCTAGGATTGGTACGATCTGAGTGATAAGGGCTGCCCTAGGGCCTCCTGGGCCTGGTGGACTCTAGGAGGAGGGCAGGGTATTAACATTCTTGGACCTGCTCTCAGTGAACACTCCATCACAGCAGGCTCAAAAAGCCCTGCAGTCCCCGCACACGAGCACCCACTATGTGCTAGGCACCTGGATACAGCCTAGCCTGACTCCCACTCCCCTAACACACACTTTCAGCAGAACTACATTCTGGGAGGGCCAAGACTGGTGCCTCTCCCTGCTGTATCCCCAGCTCCTAACAGGGCTCTAACCTGGGCCACGTGCAGAACAGGTGATCAATAAAGCATTGGAATAACCCCAGTGGAGAAGCAGGATAGTACAATGGTTAAACAAGCTTGAATATGGCCTCTCTCCGTTGTTAGTCACCTGATCTGGAGTGAATTAATTAACCTCCCTGTGCCTCGGATACCCCATCTATAAGATGGGGGTAATAATAGTGCTTACCTACCTCACGTGGTTGCAACAAAGACTAAAAGATTTAATAAAGTGCTCAGAACATGCTCCAAATGTGGTGGTGTTATTATGATGTTTGTTATTATTAAAAAAGCAATACTGCCTGGGCCATATATTCTCAGCAGGGGGAATACTGCCCCCAAGAGGGCAGAAACTGATTCTTGAGAATGGGGGCAGTTTTCCTTTCTTATGTATAGAATAGAACACAGATATATATATGTCTGTGTCTGTATATCTATACACACATACACACACACTGCATAGACAAATACATGGTGAATCTACGGCATTAAATTTTCATGGTGGGAGACGATTAGGAGAAAGAACAATTCAAAAGGCTCCTCAGAGGGGCAACAATACATTGAGAACACTGGCCCAGGGGTAACAGCTCTGGAGCCAAACTGTCTGTGTTTGAATCTCGGTGCTAGGATGTATGAGCTGTGTGGCCTTGGGCAAGCTGGTTAACCTCCCTGCGTTTTAATGGCCTCATCTATAAAATTCAAATAATAATGATGTCTACCTTATGGGGATGTTTTAAATAATAAGTAAGTTGACCTGCTTGGAATAGAGCCTGGCACAAGCATTTACCACGATCACCATCAATACTGTAGCTATCATCACCAATTGACACTCTTTTTTACTGAAGTATAGCTGACTTACAATGCTGACACTCCTTCTTTAATGTCCAGCTCAAACATCATTTCCTCGAGGAAGCCCCCCAGCCCCTTCTCTGCGCTCCCTCCGCCTCTCCCCTCCCCAGCTCGGCCAGCAGGTGGTGCAGAGCATTGGAGTCTGGCACAGATGTGCAGCCGAGTCTCCCTTCCGGCTGTCAGCGCCTCCTTGCCTTTGTTTTTTACTTACAGTCCAGCGGGCTGTGCGCTGCACAGGGACGCCACACCTGAGGGCACGGCATCTCTGTCAGATAGCCACAGGCCTGTATGCTTACAGTCCGGTGGGCTGTGCGCCGCACAGGGACGCCACACCTGAGGGCACGGCATCTCTGTCAGATAGCCACAGGCCTGTATGCTTACAGTCCAGCGGGCTGTGCGCTGCACAGGGACGCCACACCTGAGGGCACGGCATTTCTATCAGCCACAGGCCTGTATGCTTATTAGGGTGATGGCTCAGAACGCGGCGGTCAAGCGTTTGGTTCTAACAATGTCAATGTGCGATGACTTTTCCACATATGGCAGTGAGTGTCTTAGGCAAGGAGTAGCTGTTTCTAATTCACACAAAAGTACCCAACAGACTAGGGGTGGCCCTGCCCGGAAGCTAGCACAGGGTCTGCACACAGGTGCTCAGTGAACGCTAGCTGAGCGGATATAAGAAAGAGCTGCCCAGCACCCCCTCCGACTCTCCCTTCCCTTCCCCCACGCCACTGCCCCCAACGTCCCAGCTGCGCGTCACCTGGAGACCACCGTACCTGAGACCCTGCCATCCACACTGCCTGCCATCCCCACCAGGTGCTCCAGGACCTGCTCGCAGCAGGTGGTCTTGCCAGCACCGCTGCGGCCCAGGGCCACGATGCTCTGGTCCCTCTGCTGGCTCAGCAGAGCCCAGTACGCCCGCTGGGCCAGGGAGCCAACGTGGGCGGGTAGGCCATCCTGGCAGCTCCTGGGCACCTGCAGGAAGATCGCCGGCATCAGCTTTCCCACCCAGCCGGGGCCCAGGGAGCACTCCACAGAGCTCCAACCCGGCCTCAAGCCCAGATCCACGTCCATGCCTCCCATCCTACTCCAGCCTTGTCAGAGACGTCGTGCATTTCTCTGGGGAGAGCCCAGCCTGGAGATCTAGTCCTGCCACGGGCTCGCTGTGAGCCCTTGGGCAGCCTCGGACCCTGCTCTGAGCCTGGCCTCTTCTTCCGCCAATGAGAGGCTTGAACTAGAGCTGCATTAGCTCATGGGGCTCATCTCACTTGCTACACAAAGGACTGGATCGTACCTGTCTGAAATGAAACAGGTGGATAAAATGGCTCAACTGATTAGTGACGTCTGCCATGGAAACAGAATAGGGCATGGGGGAATTGGCAGTACGTGTGCTATGTATTTGCTGTAACAGATTTAGATACCGGAAGCCCCTTTGACTTCATTCATTCATCCATCCGTACATTCATTCACTCAGTAAAAAAAATATATTCATTGAGTGTCTACTACGTAGCAGGCACTATCCCAGGCACTGGGGACACAACACTACTCAAGGCGAATAAAGGAAGTCTCTGCCAACCGTGAGGAGATATTATTATATACCTCTTAAGATGGCTAAAAAACCTGTTTTTAATTCTTTTGACACCCTACCAAGTTCTGGTTAAGATGCAGAGCAAGTGGAATTCTCCCACAATGCTACACAATACAGCCACTCTGGAGAAGAGCTTGGCAGCCTCTTTTACAGTGATACGTGCACTCGTCACACAACTGAGCAATCCCACTCCTAGGTATTTACCCAAGAGAAATGAACATTTGTGTTCACCAAAAAACCCTGTCACTGGTTATACTGAGTATGTATTCAAAATCATCAACAAACTAGAAACAACCCAAATGTCCCTCAACTAAAGAACTAAGATAACCAACCACCCTGGTTTTAGCACCGAAAGTCCCTTGTCCCAGAAAAGCCATTCCCTCCCACGGAAATCAGGACAACTGGTCCCCCTCTGAACAGATAAACAAAGCTGTGCAATAAAATACAATAGAATAAAAGAACTAACGGCTCACAGCTGCAACAATACGGGTGAATCTCAAATGCGCTGTGCATTGTGATAAGTGGAAGAAGCTGATTCCAAAGGTTACATGCTGTACAATTCCATTTATATGACTTTTCAGAAAAGGCAAAACTAGGGAAAAGGGACAAAAGAACAGATTAGTGGCTGCCAAGGGTGGGACATGGGGGAGGGGTTGGCCACAAGGGTATGGAGAACTTTTGGGGGTGATGGGAACTGTCCTGTAATTGATGGCAGAGACAGTTTCACAACTATACGTGTTTGTCAAAAACTTACAGAAGTGAACACTAAAAAAAGTGACATTGGGCTTCCCTGGTGGCGCAGTGGTTGAGAGTCCGCCTGCCGATGCAAGGGACACGGGTTCGTGCCCCGGTCCGGGAGGATACCGCGTGCCGCGGAGCGGCTGGGCCCATGAGCCATGGCCACTGAGCCTGTGCGTCCGGAGCCTGTGCTCCGCAACGGGAGAGGCCACAGCGGTGAGAGGCCCGCGTACCGCAAAAAAAAAAAAAAAAAAAAAAAAAAAAAGCGACATTAACTTATACTTATTAAATTATACCTTATATACTTATATACTTATTAAATTATACCTTATATACTTATTAAATTATACCTTAATAAATCTGACTTAAGACAAAAAAGCCCTGCCTGTAGAGCTTGCTTTCATTTGGGAGAAGACAGATGATAAAAAACCAACTAATTAAATTATACCGAACGGGAGTCATTTTAAAGCCATGAGCTTGGATGAGATCACCAAGGAAGTGGGCGTTTAAAGAGGGAGAGAGAAGAGGTGTAGGGACGGGCACCCTGACTTGGAGCTATCAGGGACCAGCAAAGGACGCTGAGAGGGAGGGCCAGCGGGACAGACGGAAAACCAGGAGAGCGGAATCCTGGAGCTAAGGAAGGGAGTGATGGCAGGAGGGGGGGAGGACCAGCCCCTGAAGTGCTGCTGAGGGTCAAGTCAGAGGAGACCGGAGAATTGTCCACTGGGCTTGGCAGCACGAAGGTCACTGTGACCTTGACAACTGTCTGCTTAGCGTGGTTTTCAGGGAGAACGGAAGAGGGCGGTGGAGGTAGTGAGGGCAGTGGAAAGGCACCAAAGGGAGCAGAGAAACGGGCCTGGCTGGAGGAGGACCTTGGAAGCCCAGGATGCTAAGTGGGTGACAAGTGGGCTAATGCCCGCCCTCCCAGTGGCTTGGCAGGAACAGGGGCACAAACTCTGGTGTGGCAGCCCTCCCCCTCCCCGAACCCCCAGCCTGGGCTAAGGAGCACCCCCAGTGCACTGTTGGCCTTTCCTACCCCGAGACCCCCCAGGAACAGCAATGAGTCCCCATCCTGACACAAATCAAAAGGCTCAGCAGGACCCCAAAGCCGGCAAAGTAGGACAAGCCTCCACACTAGCGGGACACAGCCTAAGGGAACACAGCGGGCAGAGGGGCCTGAGGTCTGAGCCTCAGAGCCACCTCCCGCTTTGGAAACATAAAGTTCAAGGGCCAGGCTATCCCAATCGTCAGCCTTCTCAGGCCTGCAGGGGAACAGGGAGGATTCTGCAGACCCAGGCCCCGCAGTCACACACAGCTACCCCTGCATGCTTGCACACGGGCACACTCAAGGGCACACACACCCAACAAACAGCTGCAGAGGCCTCTGCACACAGGTGTGCCCATCTACACCCCACGCAGTCACAGCACACTCACCCCAAAAGAGGCCAGCCCCAGGCACGCACCCAGCTCCCAGCCACCCAGCCGGCCCAGACCCCCACTGAGAGAGGCCCCCAGCCCTGCCTGGACCGCTCCTAGCCCATCTTCAAGGTGGCCTCAGTCCCAGCCTCACCGCAGGTCTCTGCTCCCACCTGGTGGCCATCTGAGGAACCAGAGGAGACTCAGCCAAAAACAGAAGGCAGCTGTGGGTGTGGGAGGCGGCGTGACTTGAGGGGGACCCACGCCCACCGCAGGGTTACAGGGGCTTAGGGGGATCACGGGACTCAAGTTCCTCCTACCAGGGTGGGTCCCAATCCCTGCACTTTTAGGCTCTCTGACCCAGGCCGTCTGGCAGACGCCGCAATCGAGGACGGTCACAGTCGTGAGAAGTGGGCTTGCGGAGAGACCTGTGACAGACACCCCTCCCAGGGGCCCCTAAGGAACCAGAGCAGGCTCTCGGGGCCTTGGGCTGCAGTAACAGAAGCACAGCCTCCCTGGCAAGGGAGGGGAGAGTGCAGCGTCGCCCTTCCAAGCCCCTGGCCAGAACAGCCAGGCTGGGGAGGGGCCTGGAGGGTGACCTAAGGGTGGGGGGAGCGTCCAGGAGAAGAGAAGCCCCGGGGAGGGGTTGCAGGGCCACTGTCCCCTCTTTAATGGACTCAGCATCATTCGGGGGCTAGGAATGGCTTTGTCCCACAGGACGCCAAAGGGTAAGGTGCAGCTTTTCATCCTCCATCGACAGATGAGGACACCCAGGCCAGAGAGGTGTCCTGACCTCCCCAAGGTACCTGCGGCGTGTTGAACCTTCCCACCAACAAGCCCTCAGAATGGAGCACAGATAAGACTTTTGACCTCCGGGGGGTCTCCCTGCCTCCACTTTTGTCCGCCTCTATCTAACCTCCACTGAGCAGCCAAGAGGGTCCTTTTACAGCGTCAGACCACATCACTGCTCTGCTGAAAATCTCCATCATGCTCAGAGTAGAAGCGGAGTCACTATGACCGTGCATGAGGCCTGGCACGACCCGTCCCCGCTCCTCCTGACCTCCACCTTGCTGTCTCCTCCACACGTTTCTCTTTGTCACGTTGGGTCCGTCTTCCCCCAAGGGGATGAGAGCTCCACGAAGGCAGATTTATCTGCCCACCTTCTTCCCTGCTCCTCCCTCCAAGCCTGGCATACGGGACCCTCAATCGATACCTCAATCGGGAGCCACTGAGTGAATGGAGGGGGGATGGGGTGCAAACGACTCGGCTGTAGCTGCAGACCTCTCCACGAGGTGGCGCTGACAGGTCTTCTTTGCTTTGACTGTCGTCTTAACAAAAAACGGGCCATTTTACACTGCCCAGGGAAAAGTAAATAAAGGCAGAACCGAGGCTTCTGTTTCCCCGTTCACATGGGTGTCTGGGACTCCCGCGGGTCCAGCATGAGGCTCAGAGCACAGAGGGGCCGGCAGCCTGCGTTTAAGGCCAGCTCGTCTGGCAGCTGGCCCAGCTTCTCGTCCATGGAACGGGGCTGGTCACGGTCCCTTTGGTGTCAGGTGGGCCCGAGAGCTGATGGAGACACGCACGGAGGCGCTTGCAGCAGTGCCTGGTACACAGCTGACAGGCAATGCGTCTCTCCTATTGTCACTCTCTCGCACTCCTGCTGCTGTTTCTATCAGTTACCCATTCCCCCTCTAGGGGGGTTCATGGGGCCCCCAGGCCCCCCAAGGCCCACGGCGCCCCAGAATCCATGTCTGCAGGATGCTGCCCACAGACACATCTGCAGGGGGCCTTGGCTGCCCTGCTCTCCCCTGAGATGCAGAGGGACCCCTCCACCCCACCCCTCTTGCACAGTCCCCCAGCCCTGGCCCCATGGTGCCCCCTCACCTTGGCTGCAGAGGGCGCCGTGGGTCCCTGGGGCTGAAGGACGATCAGGTCGGGCCCAGCGCAGGTGTGCAGCAGCCGAGCCCGGTGGCGGTGCAGAAGCGTGTTCAGCACACTGGACTCGTTGACACTGACCAGGGAGGCCAGGTCCTCGGCCTGGTCCAGCTCGGGCGGATTGGCCTGTGAACCATCACACAGTGTCCTCTGGCCTCCTGCCCCCCCCCCCCCCCAAACCCCCCCCACCGCCCTGGCGACCCTGTCCCTGGAGAGCTCTGTGCCAAAGACCAGAACAGAACACAAGGACTCTGGAGAGAGTGAGGAAACCCTACAAATGAAACAAGGGCACCTCTTCTCCTTTGCTCTTTGTGCAGCCGCCCCCTCCCCGCATGGTCCTTCCTCCCTGTGCTCGTGGCGCTGGGAGGGGGGATGCTCTCAGGACGACACAGCAGGACTCCAGCACCTTCTGTCCCTCAAACACGAAAGACGGGTGGTGCTCTAGAGGAAGTGTCCTCTGCTGTTTCCTCCTCTTCCGGGTCTTGTCAGGGAGCTCTGCGTGTGCTCTGTGACACTGAGGCTGGAGGCCAAGCCCTAACCGCCCCATTTCTCACAGCCCATCATACACTGATCGCTTGGAAATATGCCCAAACCCTTCTAGAAGCAAGGGATGACTGCAGCTCTCCTTAGGGCATCCACTCTAAAAACCTTCCTACCATTCTTTCCAGCTTCAGGGAGTTTTTGGGGCCTAATGCTCTGGTGTTTGGGTCAACCCTCAGCTCTTTCATGGGTCAGTTTTTCTTCTGAGGACACTGGCCTTCTGCAAACTCCCAGCACTGGTGGGAGTAGAGGCCCCGGGGTGGGCAGAGAAGGAGCAAAGAGTGAAGAAGATGAACGAGGCCCACATGGAACTCCTGGAGGAAACTCCTTCTCAATTAGTAGGCTGTGAGGGGTGGAAAAGGATCAGGATAGGACCTTTTACTTCTATCATTAGACTCCGACTTATCCGCAGAAAGATTCATGGTGTAGTGCAAAAATTATGCAAAACAACCAAAAAAACAAAAGGTTGATGCCCAAAAGGTAGGCCACTGGAACCTATGCTATGGTTAATGGCAAACTGCTCATCCGGCTCTGAATTCCCTGGCAGGCAGGGTGAAAAAGGAAGCATGCTTTGTAACATGATTTGCAATGTCCATAAAAAGGAAAACAATCACTTTCTCAGATCAAGCAGAACTCCCAGTCCCAAGACCTGACAAACACATCTCTTAACATGTCCTCATAAAGGGGACACCATGGGACAGAGTAACGAGCCCTTAACAATATACCTCCAGCAGAGTAATGGCTTCAATGGTGATCGTCCCTGTAATTCCCCCCAGGGCATCAAGCCGAAGTATTATGTGCAGTCCAGCACAAGGAAATCTCTCCCAGGGGTGGGGAAGGAGCGTACAGAGCAGGCCGGGAGGGGGCAGGGGGCTCACCCGATGGACGTGATCGTCATCCACCTCAGTGATGCTTTTGTCCGCATCAATGCACAGTCGCACCCTTCCTGCCGGCAGGTCGGCTGTTCCCTCATCTGGCTTCAGCACCGTTGCTGGTAGACAACCCAGTGGGAGAGAGAGGAGAGGGCGGGGGTGGGGGGAGAGAGAAAAAGAGGAGCAGGGAAGGAGGGGAGGGTAGAAGACGGGGCAGGTGGGGAGGAGATGAAAAGAAAGGAGAAGAGAGATTGATTCTGAGTTGCTGAGCCAGGCCAAGGAGCTGGAGAGATCTGAGACATGTCAGAAATGGGTTAGCGTCACCTCCCCTTGGAGCCTATTTACAGGGAGGGTTCTGAATTGTGACCCCAAACTCTTTGAGGAGAGAAGCTGGGTCTGACTCATTTGGGGCTTTTATCAGCTGGCACAATGCCAGGCACCCAGATGGTTGGGTGCACTGACCCAATGCATATATAGACCTGGGACGGCAGATAATGGCATACAGGCTGCTGGTTTTCTTTCCAGGGCCCATGACAGACATCACTAATCAATCACTCTTCCCAGCCGTGTTCTGAATGGGACTCAGAGTAACTTCTCCGTAGCGTTTGGTCACTAGCCCCAAATCACCAGCAAAAGATGAAATGAAATGAAATCCACTGAAATGAAATCCATTTGCCCACTTGCACTAGACTCCAAGTTCCTTGAGCAACACTGTAGGAACCAAACAATGCTTGCTGCTTTAATGAATTAGTTAAATTAATTAATTACCAAGGAACAAATGCCTTTGAAAACAGCACCCAACAGACCAGCTGCCAAGGGTGAAATGACATCCACCTATTCCCACCCCAAAGCCACATATCCCCATCCCAGTCCCAGCTGCCCCTTCCCCCTTCCCCCCCCCCCCTTACTCCGCAGACTGTGTTCAGGACCTGGCAAATACAGCTGGCAGCAGCAGGGGCTGTAAGAGGGAGAGGCTTAGCCCCCAGATGTGCTAACACCCCTAATTACCAAGAGTAAATCCATCCTTCTGAACCAGCCAGACTTTCTCCGCCTCATACCATCTGTCCTCAGGAGCCTGAGGGCAAAGATCGCATAAATTAGACCAAGATGACGCTGCCCTCCCCCAACCCCCGTGTGAGGGGCAGACCCCTTACGTGGGCACTTCTCACAGTGCGTCTGGGACCAGCGAAATCAGAATCTCCCGGTGCTGGTGAGGGTGCTCATTTAAATGCAGAAGCCACAGCCCCACCACAGCTTCCTGAACGGTAAGCTCCAAGGTGGGGACCGGGAACCTACACTTCGAGCCACCTGCTGTTCACCAGCACGAAGAACTGTTGTGTGACAACGTCAAGCTCAGGCTCGAGAGGTGTGGTTGGGACGTTCCCTCACTCTGCGGAGAATCTCACCCCGGGACAGGTGCTGCGGGGTCCTCAAGACCCCCGCTTGTGGTCGGGGGAGTGCCTGTTCCCTTCCCTAGGCTGGCCATGCCCTCCACTCCCGGTCTGTCTCCTGTCCCTGCCTTTCCCACCCCTCCTCCTCTGGCCTGCCCCTCCCCGCCCCCGGGGCCGCAGCCCCCTCACCTGGTCTGAGACTCCGCTCTGGCCTCCTCTGCTCCCCTCCTGCAGGGCTGGCCCCTCTTGGCTCTCCTGACTCTGAGGCTTTTCCACACGGCTCTCCAGGGCAGGCTGTCCGGGTCCTTGCGGCTCCATCTCCAGGGCCCCAGCCCCATCACTGACTCTAGCGCAGACGTCCTCTGCTTTCCGCCCTCTGCGCTCAGGCTGGTCCTCCTTCCCAGCTGTAACTGGGGTCTCTCCATGTGCATCCACCTCCTTGGGGGCTTCAGAGTCCTTCTCTGTCTTACTCCCGGCTTTACCTGCCTCCCCAGACTCGCTCTGAGGTTGTCCCACCGGTTTCATCTTCCCCTGGGGCTCACCTGCCTTTCCAGCCATGCTCCGAGGCTCGCCGGCTTTCTCCATCGCTCCAGGAGCTTCCCCCACGTTCCCCTGCACTGTGCCCGTCTTCCCCTCCTCTGTCTGAGGTCCGTCTGTCTTGTCCGCCTTACTTGGGAGCACACCTTCTTTGTCCTTCTTACTCTGGGGACCGTCCCACTTGCTCCTTCTGCCCAGGGAACCTCCCCACTTTCTCACCTGGGCTTGGGCCCCAGCCCACTTCCCTTCACCTGCTGCAACCTTAGAGAAATTCCACTTTGCCCCCTTTTTGGGGGGGTCCCCTCTCCCTTTCTCCGCTGCCCCCAGCTGCCCCCCCTCACCCAGCCCCTCCCTGCCCTGGAGCTCACCCCCTTTCGTCCCTTTGGTCTGGGGGGCCCCGCCCCCTTTCCCCATTGTGCCTTGATCCTTCTCGCCTTTGGTCAGTAGCACAGTTCCTGGGTTCCCAAGATCCCCAGTCTGGGTCAACTCAGCCTTCAGAGCTGCATCCTTGGTGCTGGCCTGGGGGCCACAAGGAGTCCCTGGGGTCTCCCCCTCTTTTTCCCCTCCAGGGTCTGTGGCTGGGGTCTTGCAAGCGGGGCCATCTCGGGGCTGGGTCCTCTGCTCTGGCTTGGCTGAGTCCGGGTCCAGCTTGGCCACCATCAGCAACACATCGCCCCTCCTTATCCCTCTCTTGAAGGGCAGGCTTTTTCTGGCTGGTGTCACACTGGGGCCCGACTCCTGCGGCTTCTCGCCATTGATACTGGTCATCAGCTCCGGGTCCATGGTGCCGGCCCCCTCACTCTTCTTGCCCAGAATGTCTGAGCTCTGAGGAGAGCTCGACTGGTCGTCCTGGGAGATGTGCTGGCTTCCAGATTTGGTGCCACTGTTGGGTTGGCTGGTGGAAATCTCTGGGGTCTAGAAGAGACACCACAACCATACTTAGCTGCTTGCTGACCAGACAGCTTTGTCATTCACTCATTTGTTCAGCCAGCCATTAATTCATCCAAAGACCCTCAAGCATCCACGGGCAATGGGCCAAACCCCAGCACCCTACACCCTAGGCTTTGGCTCAGAACCTCAAGGCCAAGTGACATTATGAAAGGAGAGTGGACTTTGGAGCCCAACAGACCCAAATTCACTTCTGAACTCTGCCACTCACTAGCTGTGTGGCCTTCGATAAATTACTTCCCCTCGGGACTTCCCTGGTGGTCCAGTGGTTAAGACTCCGCACTTCCACTGCTGGGGACACAGGTTCGATCCCTGGTCGGGGAACTAAGATCCCACATGCCGTGCAGCACAGCCAAAACAAAACAAACCACACAAAAAAACTTCCCCTCTCTGAGTCAGTTTCCTTACCAATAAAATGAGAAGCATAACGTCCTACGTCACCAGGTGGGCGTGAGGCTTCCCAGTAGCATGTGGAAGCTGAGCCCAGCACCTGGTACGTCCTCAGCAACAGCAGCTATTGCTGCTGCTGTCACTGTTCTATTATTTACGCCTGATTCTTCCCGCTGGGCCAGGAAGGGATGGGGAAAGGACATGGAGCCTGTCATCGGAGGACATGTTCTAGTCTTGGCTCTGATGCTTTCCAGCTCGGTGACCTTGGACGACATCACCTATCCTCTCTGAGCTTTGGTTTTCCCTCAGTGCAGGCAGATACCACCTGACCATCCAGACTTTTTTGTAGGCTGAGATGTGGAAATTGCAGAGAACTGAACAAAGTGATCTGCTGCTACTTTCGCTATCCTGGTCCCCAGACCACACCTGCATACCAGGTGAGGGCTCTGGATCTGCCCTGAGGTCTTCCACTTTTGCTTGGCCGAGACATCTGGGTACCCGACACTCAGGGGTCTCCACTGCCTGTTCCTCTCCCATGTCTTTCTAGTGCCTTGTGATGTCGGCCCCGCTCTGCCCTCCATCCTTAAACCAGCCTGGCTGTGGCCTGAACTGCTCACAGAGCCAGCTTCGCCTCTGCCTCTGCAGAAGGAGACCACGGGGGGAGTTCTACCCTGATGCCTGGCTGCACCATCTGCCCTAGCCTGGGTTCTGCCACTTTGGACCCTGCTAACACCAGCCTCCCACACACTTGTGCCTGAGCATCTGGAGTTCTCATCCTTTTGCATCCAGAACAGTCCCAGGATTGCGTTGATTCCACCTGCAAAGCTTCACACCTGAGTCTCCTTTCCCAGACCCAGGTCCACTCTCTCTCACCTGGGCCACGGCCACAGCCGCTGAGCTAATGTCCTGTCAATTTGCTGCCAGTCATTTAAAACCTCATCAAAAGATTCTGGAAGCTGCCCAGAGCCTCCAGGAAAGCCATTCAACACAGCCACCTGCCATTCAAAGTTCTTGAAGAGGAGCCCCCACCTCCATCTGGTCTCACTGTCCCTGCTCGTCTCCATGCTTCAGCCACGCCTGGCATCTCCTGCCACACCTGACGCTTCCCAGCTTCCCAGCCTTGGTTCACGTTGAGCTTGCTGCCCGGAACGCCCCTGCCCTCTCCACTCGTCCACATTCTACTCATATTTCTATACCCAGCTCAAACGCCCCCTCCTCCACAAACCCGCGCCTGAAGACCTCAACCAGAAACCGCCTCACAGACCCCCAGAGTCCCAGAGCCCTGTCTGTTCGTGCACCGCCTGCACCATGACCACCTGCTGCATCCCGTTCTAGCTGATTTGTGTTGCTCTCCTGTTTTAGGTGATGGATGCCTCCAGAGCACAGTCTCCATCTTCATCTTTGTAAAAATGACAATAATAATGGCTATTATTTATAGATCTTGCAATGGGCCCTCCATCGCCATAATGCAATATCCTTCTTAACCTAATAAAAAACCCAATGAAGTAGGTTCTGAACTTCTCCCCATCCTACAGATAAGGGAGCAAACACAGAGATGTAGGGGGCCCAAGAGACAAACCCAGAATGGAAAGTCACACAGGCCTCTCTGAGTCTGAAGCCAGTGCCCTTAACTGTTGAGTACTGACAGCATTGCTTGTCTTCCTGGGACTCGCTGGAATCTCCTGGGAGCTTTAAAAAATTCTCTCGCTTCGGCTCCACTCCCAGAGAGTCTGCTGCAGCTGGTCTGGGTGGTGGCCCCCAGGTGACTGCAACATGCAACTGGGGCTGAGAACGCCGGAGCCCGGCAGCTCAGTCTGACCTCCTGGGACCAGGCAGGACACCGCCTTCGAAAGGGGATTGGCTGCAGCTGGCAAATCTCACCACTGTCCACACCACTTTGAACAGTGAGTCAGTGCCTTATTTTTAACCAAACCCCCGTAGAGGAGACAGTAACACAGGGGTGGGCCAAGCAAGACAACCCATCCCAACCTCCCTCCCCTCTACTATGTGTATGTACTCTCTTCCTTCAGATTTTCTCAGCCACCAAAACCCTCAGATCCCACCTGCAGCCTTCTCAGTACAAGGGGGAAGAAGAGCATCTAGAATCACTGGGGCTGAGAGGAAACTCACAGCCCAGCCATTTTACAGATGCACAAACTAAGGCCAAGAGAGGGGATGGGATTTGGCCTGGAACACACAGAGTGGTGGGGCCAGAGCTAGAACCCAATTCTCCTGACATCCGATATGGATCTCTTTCTGCCCCTATGTTATTCCAGTCTCTCCCCATCCCTCACTGGCTGGGTGGCCTTAGGAAAACCAAGTCACTCCCAGAGCCTCATTTTCCACTCCTGCAAAATGGTGATGGATTCTAATGGCTCCCTGCAAGGATTATATGAGGCTCCAATGAAATGGCTGTGTTGGGGCGAGGAAAGAGAGGCCAAAGTTATTTAGTGATCGGGGCAAGAAAATTAAACTGGCAGGACCCAGCAAGGGCTTGCTGCCTCGCAGGAGCATGTCCTGAGGCTGCCCTGCTCCAGCCCTGGGAACATCTTGGCCCATGGTCCAGACACCTGTTGTCGTCTGAGGCCTGTCCATCATACTCAGAGTCTCCACCCCTGCCCTGCAGTGACAGCTTATCCCTGTCCTCTGCTTAGCTCTGCTTCTCAACTTGTGCGCAGCAAAGCCAGCGCAGCCGGAGGCTCCTGGGACCCTTTCCTCCCCGGGCCTCTGTGGCTGCCACACCAGCCACCTCACTCCCCAGACTGGCCCTTTCCCAGGCAGCTTGCCAGAGCAGAGGACACACAGCCTCCGGCCCTGGTCTGCCTCTATCTGGCCTCATGACCTTGAGGAAGTGCCTTGACCTCTCCGAATCTCAGCCTCCAGCTCTGCTAAGTGGGTATAATCCCATCCACCCCCTTGCTGGACAGGGTATCAAGTGAGCCCCTGAGCAGACAGTGAATCTTGTCGAGTGATAAACGGCACAGAGTAACACTGCATCACGACCTAACAGCAGTCTGCGGGGGTGGACTTTGGCCCCCACTTACGCTGCGTCAGCCAGGGCTGGGGACAGAGCCTGCCCTCCCTGTCACCACCCCCACCAAGGCTCAGCAGCGGGGTTTCAGCAGCTGCCCCCGCTCGGTTGCTAGAGGACTTTGCCGACGCATCAGAGCCACTGTGACTGGACAGGCGCAGGCACGTGGGGGACCAGCCAGGCAGACAACAGCTGAAGGGGCATGGGAGGCAAAGCCAGGGTGGCCACTGGGCTCAAGCCAACTCCAGGCCCTGAGGCCACCAGATCTCTCAGCCCAATCGCTGCAGCATCCACCCACCCTCAAGAGGGCGTAGCAGAGACGCAAGGAGATACCCTTTCTGCTAACACTGTGATATGCCCAAGGTGCAAGCACCCCAAGCCTGCCTCCCTGGTGTCCAGCCTCATCATCCTGCCAGGGTTCCCGGGCTGAAGAGCTGGGGGACAGGAGGGAGGCAGCACTGGCCACCATCAGGGATCAATCTGCAGGTCCTTAAAGCACAGGGACTGCACCTCGTCCACCTACTGCTTCCAGCCAGCAGTGCTGGTCAGAGCATATAAGTGGACACCGACCAGTCAGAAGGGACGCCAGCTGGAGCAGGGCCCTGAGGTCCCTTCTGGGCCAAGCAGTGAGCCTTTAATCATTGGCTGTGGCCACTCTGAGGGACTCAGGAAAGGGGCCTAGGTGAGCATGGCAGCTGGGGGGCACTTGGGGTACTTGGGGCCATGGCCATTTACCACCTGCTATGGAAGGCTTTCAGAATTTTAACAACCAATACAGCAATAATCAGAGAATACCACCTGAACATCTTTTCTGCTTAAATGAAAGCAAACTATCTATACATCCTCAGTTAACATTTAGGTTTCCCTTTCTACAGAAATAGTGGCAAAATGATCCCCTCGTACATCAACTGTTAACATGCATTCACTCAGTGAACAAAAATTTCTGAGCGTTCACTACGGGTCAAGTTCCATGAGAGCTGCTCCAGATACACAGTCGAATGAGAGGGAGAGTTGTTGCTCTTAAGGAATACCTAGTCAAATAAGGCACATGAGCCACGAATTACTATGCTGACCACAATTAAGACAGGCATAGAGGGTGGAGTGGGAATTCAAGGAAGGCAATGGGAGAGCTTTCCAGAGATGTACCATTTGAGTTGGGTTTTGACAGAGGTGTAGGAGTTTAACAGATCAAGCTGAAGTGGGGACTGCAGGAACAAAAGCTGGCAAGTGACTCAAAGGATGCTCACAGGACAGGATGGTGGGTATTTTTTAAATTATTTATTTAGGCTGTGCCAGGTCTTCATTGCAGCATGTGGGATCTTTAGTTGCAGCATGCACATGTGATCTAGCTCCCTGACCAGGGATTGAACCCGGGCCCCCCTGCAGTGCGAGTGCAGAGTCTTAGCCACCGGACCACCAGGGAAGTTCCCAGAATGGTAGGTATTGAAAGTCACCTGGTCCCCTTCCTGTGGGGCCACTTACCTCTCGTTCCGGGGAGGCAAGCACTGCCTGTTTCCTCCGTCTTGCTACCTTCGACTCTTTCTCAGTCTCCCGGACCAGTTGCCTAATGAAGCCCCCTGGGATGACAGAGAAAAGGGGAGGGGGCGAGGATGGTGGAGGGCTCCTGTCCTCTTCCCGAATCTGTTTTGCAGAAGCAAGGAAGGAGAAAGCTCAGTGAATGAACCAGTGGAGGCAAGCTGCCCTTTAAAGAATCTGCGACAGAGCCAGGGAGGTGCCCAAAGAGGACATACACGACCAAGCTCACGTACAAGAGGCCACTGCAAAGCAGGAGAGGCTCGGCGAGGCTCTGGGAAGCCTCGAGACAGCGCGTGAAAATGGAATGCACGAGCTTCAGAGGTTACTCCAGTTGGTGCGATCTCTGCCTGGACCCAGTTTCCTCATAATACGAATTTGCATGAACAAGGCCACTGGTTCCCTTCCCTGGTGTGGGACAGACCCATCTCTGGGAAGACCTGTTTCAGAAGGAGCTTTTCCAGGTTTCCAGAAGGGGATGGATCACAGGGAACCATCCACACTCTCCTGTCCCATCTCAGCTTGTAGTTAATAGATTAAGCAATTAATTCATCGTTTTAATCACTTTCTGTGCCAGGAGCATGGTAAGGGAGGGAAGGGCGGGAAGCCACGGTTTATATAAGGATCCAGCCCTATGGCTATAGCCCGCTCCGCTGACCCAGTGCCATGACTTCTTGATGGTCCTTAAGCCAGAATCTGGACAGCCAGGGGCTCTCCAATACTGGGCTTTAAAGCCTGCATTTTACCCCAGAAATGTGGTCTAAGCCAGCTAGCTGGACTTGGATTGCGGCTGAGACTCGCCACAGAGACCTTGGAGGCTGAGACCTGGGCCTGGCCCTGACCGACTGGGGTGCGTCTTTAACCAGCATCACTGTGACTGCTCGTGAGTTTAAAAAAGAGAAAAATCTCCAGCACTTCTTATGGCAGAGCTACACACTGGTTTAAAATAAGCTCCTTATCAAGGTCCTCTTCAAGAGGGTGGCAGAGACTTGATCTCTGCAGCCCTGCTGATAAAAGGGAATCTAAAGGAGACAGGAAAGGCCAGGAGACAAAGCAGAGGCCAGGAGATAAGGCAGACTTCTGCCTAGGAAGAGAGAAGCCAGAGACACACGGAGAGTGGGCTCACGTTTACACCACGCTCACGTGGACTGAAACCTGAGAGTGAAAGGCACACTCAGCAGGTGTGAACCTCCACTCCCCCCAGCATTATTCTATGCTACACCCAGATCAGTCTGGGAGGGGCACTGGCAGCCAGAAAGAAGCTTCTCGACCACCCCACCCTTCAGCCTCCAATTCATTACATCCTGTCCACAGGGTGGGATGAGGTGAGGAGGAGATAACAAGCATCAAAGAAAGAGGCGGCCCTTCATGGAATCTTATGAGAAACACAAAAGGGAAAAGCAGAATCACTGGGAAGAAGGGCCCGTTTCCAGTTCTCCATGGTGACAGAAGGCAGGGACCTCAGAAACCCATCCCCATGGCATAAACCTGGCAGCCAACAGCCCTGCCTCTGCCCCCTCACCCCCCGCTTCCCCACCCATACTTCTCCCACACAACCCTCATGCTCATCAGAGCTGCCATGAGGATGGAGACTGGACAGCTGGTCCACCCTTGTTCCCCCACCACCTACTGCGGAACAGACGGAGACCAGGCAGCCATGGGAGGAGTCAAGGGCATGGTCACTAATGCCTGGCTGGGTTGGAAAGGCCATGGCTAACCGAGGCAGAAGACCGAAGGGGGACTGGACATGCCCCAGGGAGGCTCTGAATGTCAGAATCCCTGCCCCAGGTGGCCCCAGGTGGCCCCAGGTGGGAGGAGGCAGCCTGGGCCACTGGGGCCATGACTTGTCCTTGGAGGGTCCAGTTGGCCCATGTGGCTGCAGCCCGAGCCCTGACCGTTACTTTCCTTCTGCTCCCACAGGGCGAGGCGTGATGAGATGGCCATGCTGAGGCACTACCAGGACCGTGAGATGAGACGAGGTGAGGTGAGGTGAGGTGAGATGAGATGAGATGAGATGAGATGAGATGAGATGGGATGGGATGAAGCTCTCTGCTGGGCAGCACGGAATACGGCTTTATGGACACATGCAGCGCATGAGGTGATGGACACGAGACTGACCCACGGGGACACAGAGGGGAGAGAAGAGAGGGACAGGTTAGCTCGTGGGTACTACCCAGATCTAACCCCCACCAATGCCACGAACCAAGACCACAAAGCCGGGCACAACTCACTGTCAGTTACATCTGGAAGGAATGCGGTCAGCAGGGAGCTGCTGGCCATGGAGTGGACAGTGCCCTGATATCCTTGCCCCCGACCCCGCACTTTAACGTTCTCTTGATGTACACAGTCAGAAAAGTACATACTAGTAAGTGTATAGCTCAGTGGCTCTCACATAAAGAACACAACTATATAACTAGCACCCTGACCAAATTAAAACTATTAAACTTTTAAAATAAAAACATGATTTTATTTAAAAGTATACTGAATTTAATTTAATTGATTAAAATTTTAATCTTAATTAAAATTATAACAATTTTAATTAAAATTATTAAAAGTACATTTGAATTTAATTTGAAATATTCTTTTACTTATGAATATTATAGTATATAAATACTGTAAACATATTATATAAATACATAAATATTATAAATAAAATAATAAACAGGCGAATCTAATCTAATCTATAGTGATGGAGGTGGGAGCACCACGAGTGGAAATTTCTAAGGCAATGGAAATGTCTCGAATCTTGATGCGAGTTGTGAAATGTGAAATAAAATGGAGTCACTTATGTCAGGGGTTTTACAATGGGGCCGGCAGGCCATCAAGGAGGGGCACCTTACACACATCCTCCCCCGGTGCAACCACGAACTTCGGAACTGGTCCAAACCACAAAGATTCCAAGGACTCTGCAAGAACACCTGAGATTTGTCCCAGTGAGGAACTTTTACTTCCCTCTAGTGATGGCCTTAGCGCTCAATCACGTTAATGGAAGGCCAACTTCGACCTTCAACTGCAATTAAAATTCTTTGTAATGCAAACCTCCCCCCCCATTTGCCTTTAAAAGCCTCTGAGTTTGACTCCCTAGCAGGACACTGTTTACGTTGCTACCGAAATCTGTGTGCCCGAATTACAATTCTTTAATCCCAAATAAAATTTGTGTTGGATTACTGCCTTCTAAGTTTATTTAGGCTGACAGAGTGCTGGTTATGCTAGTAGAGCACGTGTAAAAATTCATCCAGCTGTACAATTAAGCTTGAAAATTTTACTGTATTAAATCATATCTCAATTCAGAAAATGGAACATTACCAGCTCCTTGACCATCCCTCATGCCCCCGTCTCATAACTATTCCCCTGAGGACAGCCACTCTCCTGATTTCTAAAACCACAGAAGAGTGTGTTTCTTTTGTGAGGTAGCAATGAGGAAAGGGTAGGACACCTTGACTGTTAATTGACCCAGAGCTTTGGGGAAAAGATTAAGCATTTTTAGCATCATTTTGAAAGCCTTAACAAACATACATAACTTTTGACCTAGAAAGCCCTCTTCTGGAAAACAAATTTGAGGAAGTGATCCTCAACCAGAAAATGTCACCACTGTGTTGCTTGTACGACTAAAAAACCTAAGTCTCCGATAACTAGAGAAGTTGAATAAATTAGAGCACATCAGACTTAAAGGAATAGTATGAACCCACTGAAAAGGATGCTTAGCAAACATTTTAAAACAGCTTTATTCATCCCACCTCAGATCTTCTAGAAGGCCAGGGTCTGTACAAACCTGCTCAAGAGAGTTTTCTGGTCTCCTTTATTCGCATACTATAAATAGAAATGTTGGGGGGGGGAATGTAAATTAGCAAGCCCAAAGTGGAAAAAACCTGTCAGCCTCATATCCAGGTGTCAGTAATAAAAGATGAAATTGTTAAAGTAAAAAACTGCTTTCTCTGAGGTATAATTTCTATGCCAGCCGTAAGCTTCACCCATTGTGAGCATACACTTCGATGCTTTTTGATAAATTTACAGTTTTTAAAATAAATTTATAGAGTTTTGCAACCCTCACCAGAATCCCATCACCCCCAAAAGGCCCTTCATGCCTATTTGCCTCCCTAGCTGTTCCCACCCTCAGGCCCAGGCAACCACTAATTTACTTTCTAACTTCTATAGACTGCCTTTTCTGGGCTTCTGATATAAATGGAATCCTAGAGAATGCACTCTTTTATGTGTGTCCTCTTTCATTTCGCATAACGTTTTTGAGGTTTTTCTGCATCGTTGCGTATATCAGCGTTCCACTGTATGGATAAACCACATCCTCTTTAACCATTCACCAGCTGACGGACATTTGGGTTGTTTCCACTTTGGGCCCTGATGAATAATACTGCTATGAATAGTCCTGTAAGCCTTGGTGTGCCCATGTGTTTTCACTTGTCTCAGGGAGTTTCACAGGAGGTCACACTGCTGGGCTGTCTGCTAACTTTATGTTTGACTTTTTTAAGAACTGGCCTGTCTTCCAAAGTGGTTGCAGTCTTTTCCCATCCTGCCTGCAGTGTCTCAGACCCGTTTGGGAAGCATTTGCAATCACACTGGAAAGTGCTCCAATTGGCTTGTGAGGTAAAGGAGGCAGAGGGCAACACAGCACATGCGCGCGCACACACACAAGAACTATCCAAAATGGGCAATTAACAAAGCACCCCACAGAAAATGAAGAGCCCGCCTATGTGCCCAGGTTCTGCATCTGCGAATTCAACTAAGCGTGAATCGACAAAACTTGGGGAAAAAAATTCCAGAAAGTTCCAAAAAGCAAAACTTGAATTTGCTGTGCCCTGGCAACTATTTACGTTGTATTTACATTTACACTGTTTTTACATAGCATTTACGTTGTATTTATAACTGCTAACATAGCATTTACAGTGCATTAGAGATGATTTAAAGTATATGAAGGAGGCTGTGCTGGGTTATATGCAAATATTACACCATTTTATATAAGAGACTTGAGCATTCATGGATTTTGGTATCTGTGGAGGGTTCTTGGAACCAATCCCCCAGAGATACCGAGGGACGACTATACAGCAAGATCTTAGTGAAGGGGGTCAAGAGGGGAGGAAGGAGCCTCTTTCTTCCCCCTTCGGCTTTTCCCACTTCTATCTCTGAGCAGGATCCCTCACTGACCCCTCCCAGCCCCCTCCTGGAAGATAACCCCATCCTCAACACTCAGAGTTACCATGGTTCACGAGTTTTCGGAGGTCCCCTTAGCCTGTAAAGAGCTGCTTTCAGGGACTTATCCATAGAAGACGGCTTGGGCAGCGTTCCCGGAAACCCTGCCCTACGCAGAGACAACTACACATCCCGGAAGCTGATAAGACAAACCTCACGGGGTGGCGCTGAGCTGAACTCATCTCGCCAGACACCACCACGGCCCTCGTTTTCCAACTCCGCGTGGAGCGAGGTCAAGCCACTCCCGTCATCTCACGAGAGCCCACTGTAGCCCTCACTTCCCAGCTCCGCGTGGGGCGACGTCGCCCGCTCCCATCATCTCGCGAGATCCCACCGTGACTTCGCTTTTCAACCCCCACGTGAGGTGATGTCAAGTCACTCTCATCATCTCGCGAGAGCCCACTGTGGCCCTCGCTTTCCAACTCCACATGGGGTGCTGTCACATGATAGTTTGAAATCAGCGAAGGGAGTGTTTACACCACAGAAACTGGCAAATACCACAAAGCGGGGATTTTGCTCCCGGAGCCGGGCGTTAAACACTGACCAGCACAGCGCTGGCTGACACTGCAGCGCTCCTGCAGGGCCTGGCAACGATGACATCACAAGATCGGAAGACCCAAGAAGGGATATTTTCGCTCTGGTGAGGTCACGTGCCCACGGGAGACCCTTAAAACATGTTCGAGTGAAAACAGCCAAGTCTTTGCCTTAAGAAGAAGGCCCCATAGTGTGGGCTTTCCAGGTTGCAGAGGCACAAGAGGTAAATAAAGCTGGAGAACAAGCAGGAGGCCAGATCTCTGGGGAGAGGGGCTGGGGGAGAGAAGCGGACAGAAGACCCCCTCCCCGCTCATCCCCTTAGGAGACACTGGAGAGGACCCGAGTGACTCACAGCCAGAATTCGCTCTGCTACACGCCTGGGCAGAGGAGCCCCGGTTATGAATAGGCCTGACCTGAGGTTGCTGCCCTGGCCACTGCCCTCCCCGCAACACTTCCCATCTGGCTCAGGCCCGCCCAGGTCAGTGGCTGCTTCCCAAGAATCGCCCTCAGCTTCAAGGCTCTAGGGGGGATCCTGGCTGATGGTCTGGGTTGTCCTCAACCGGGCTGCTGGCAGGCCCAGGGGTCCAGGGCACATGGGGGAAATGAGAGAGCTCAGTCTCGGGCCTTTCCTCCTCCTGTCTTGCCCCTCAAGGGCACTAGGCCAGCCCCACTGACCCAGGGCCAGGAGCCAATCCTACTGGGGTGGCTTTGTCAAGCCTTAATTTAAGCAAGTGTTCTTATCACCACATTCTCATCCCGGCCTGAAACTCACACCTGCCTCTTCAGCTGCTGTTTTGAGCCCATGAGGAGGCCCCAGATGCTCCGAATTCGTGGGACAAAGTCTCAAGTCTCCCCTCAGAGGTGAGGGAGGCTGGTGAAAGGAAAAGTAACCCCCAAAGCCAGGGATGGTTTGAAACAGTTTTCCATGTAGACATGCTGGTCTGAGTGGCCCCACGGGGCCCTCAAGGCTTTCCCTCTCACATCTCAATGTGCAGCCCTAACCCAGCAACTAATCCTCCGATGACTTCACCTGTCTCAGAGAACAAACTCGCAAGTCTTTATAGTGCCCTACAGGGCCCACGTGGTCCCTGTCCTAACGCCTCTCCCCCTTGCTCCTCCAGTGAGGAGTGACCTGGATGCACCCTTCCACATGCTGTTCCCTCTGGTGTACACGCTTTTCCTTCTGCATGGCTCACATCTTCAGCTCTTTTAAGTCTTTGCTCAGAGTCACCTTCTCAGTGATCCTGCCTTCACCATCCCATTTAAATTGCTGCATAGCTCCATTCCACCTCACCCCACCCTATCCCAGCACTGCCCATCATCTGATCTTACTCTTTTCCCCCCATAGCACTTGATCACTTTCCACCATGCTGTGTGTTCTTTGTTTAGTTTCTGACTCCCCATGCAGAACATGGCCCCTAAGAGGTTCAGCATTTCCATCTGTCTTGTCAGCTTATGTGGCCCCAGAGCCTAGGACAGTGCCTGGCACACACGTCTTTCTCAATATGTATTTGTTGAGTGACTGAATGGATGAATGGTTAGGAGCGTGGCTGGGGAGGGGCAGCGCAGGCCGTTGCCAGCAAGTCTACAGCGGGGATTGCTGACGTCCCCTCGTGCTGTCTGCATCTACATCTGTTATCATGGCCCACGTTCGTGTCCTGCCACCACTATTCCCTTGTGGGCGCCCAGGAAGTTCTCTGAGACTGTTTTCTCAGCTGTAAAATGGGAAGAGGACAGCCACATACCCACATGCTTAATCACTGGTAACTGCTTTCAATCTTTTCATTTTCTTTCGACTCCATGGCCAAAGCCGGCCTGGAGGCCCCAGCCCAGGACTCAGAACGGGATGATTCACCAACATTTAGGGAGAACCTACACTGTGCTGAGCACTGAGATAGAAACCTTACACCTAAACTGCCCCCGGCCCCCTTAAATTCCTATGGGACCTGAAATTTAATTATCTTGAAATCCATTATCACATTTCATTCCCAAGACAGCAACCACATGGTTGGCGTCACTCCCATAGAGCAAACGAGAGTCTCAGAGAGGTTGAAGCACTTGGCTGAGGTCACCCGGCGAGAAGGTCAAGCTGTTTCCTATCAGGATAGGGGGCAAGTAGGTTTCAACTCACATATCAACTCTGACAGATGCCTGGATGTGTCTGGAGTGTTACACAGGAAGGACTCTGAGCTTCTGTCTGAGTGACAGATAAGGCATCCCATGTGACACCTGTGGGGTGCACCCTCCATTTTCTTGTCTGGAGCCTTCGACCATTTGCCAGGTGAGCAATTTCTCATAGCTCCCAGATCCTTCAGAACACGGGCCGCTGTCCCCGGGAGTGTCCTCCTAGACTGCTCCCTGCAGCACAAGGGGACGCTTCCCTCCACAAGAGGCTGGCCACGGTGAGCGCAGCAGGCTTATGCCCTTCAGGGGGCAGACGTCAGTCCTCACGTCTGAGCTCGGGCCCGTGCTGCCTGTTGCCAAACCTCTCCGGGCCTCAACTCTCCCATCTGTCAAACGGGAGCTCCAGTCTTTCTTGTCCGCTTCCAGGGGGGTGGGGATGGCGGTGACACTAGCCCTCTGTACACCTGTGTGCCGTTACTGACTTTATTATGATGGCCTTCTGCAGCAGCCCTGTCGCCTACTGATTGACTGAGGTCGAGTCCCAGTCTTTTAAGTTCCTGGACCCAATTCCAACGTGTGTGTGCCAGGGTGTACGTGGGGGCAGGTCAACTCAGTTCTGACACTATCTCCCCAGACATAAGATTAGATTCCATGAGTAAAGGGCTCAGTCCCACGAGACTGCCCTCCCCCCGCCCCCACTTCAGCCACCAATCCCAAGCTCTGACTGTTACCTGTGCTTCGGACCAACTGGCTATAAATCAGAGGTTCCCACGAGCCCCTCCTTGGGTTACATCAGTTTGCAGAGTGGCTCACAGAACTCAAAGAAACATTTTACTTACTAGATCACCGGTTTATTATAAAAGGATATAACTCAGGAACAGTCAGATGGAAGAGATGCACAGGGCGAGGTAGGGGGGAAGGGGCTCGAAGCTTCAACGTTCTCTACACGCACCTCTCACCCCCAGTCTCCACGTGTTCACCAACCCAGAAGCACTGCAAACCCCATCTATATATTTGGGACTCACAGCTTTCAAAACCCTTGGAATTTCCTAAGTGTGGAGAGTGATAAAGTTGTCATATATACACTACCATGTATAAAACAGACAACTAATGAGAACCTACTGTATAGCACAGGGAACTCTACTCACTGATCTGTGGTGACCTAAATGGGAAGGAAATCCAAAAAAGAGGGGATATATGTATACGTATAGCTGATTCACTTTGCTGTACAGCAGAAACTAACACAACAGTGCAAAGTAACTATGCTCGAATAAAAATTAATTTTTAAAGGTGCCTTTTGTTATGTTAATGAGGTGACTTTTGGAAAGCCAAATATATATATATATATATATATATATATATTTCTTTTTTTTCCTTACTAGATTACCAGTTTATTATAAAAGGATCTAACTCAGGAACAACCATATGGAAGAGATGCATAGGGCAAGGTATGGGGAAAGGGATGCAAAGCTTCCATGCTGTCCCACCCGGCACCTCCCTGTGTACACCAATCCAGAAGCTCTCCAAACCCCATTCTTTTAATTTCACTGAAGCTTCGTTATGTAGACAGGATTAATTGATTCAACCTCAAGGCCCTCTCCCCTTCAAGGGGGTGGGGGGAGGGTGGAAGAGACTGAAAGTTCCAATCCTCTAATTCTGGTTGGTTCCCCTGGCAACCAGCTCCTCCCTTAGAGGCTTTCCAAAAGTCACCTCATTAACACAAATTCAGGTGTGGTTGAAAGGGTTTTGTTATGAATATCAAAAGACACTCCTATCTGGAAATTCCACAGGTTTTAGAAGTTTTGTGCCAGGAATGAGAGACAAAGACCAAATATATATTTTATTACACCTACTCCCTAATACTAAATCTTACCGTTAATAAGGTAAGTACAAGTACAATTTTAAGGTAAGTACAAGTACAATTATAAAAATGGTAGTGCAATACCATTTTCGCCTATCAAATTGGCCACATGGAAAAGTTTGATACTACTCTGTGTTGGTGGCAATACTGGGGAACAGGCAATCTCATACACCTGCTAGTGCAAGTATGAAGGGCGCAGCTACTGAAATTTTCAATGTATATTTCCTTTGATCCAGCAAGTCCACTTCTGCGGGCAATTCAGAACCCTCTCTAGAATAAGGGTCAGCAAATTATTTACTTTTTTTCCAAAAAGGGAGAAAATAGTTTAAGCTTTGGGCCATGTGGGAGATGACCAAATATATATTTTTGGTCTGAATGACCAAATACGTATTTTTCTTCATAAATCGCAATATTGCACCCAGCTCAATAAAAATCTCCAAATGCTTTGCACATCAGCTGGCTTTGACAGGTCTTCACCTCTCCCCCCACTCGCTTCCTCTCTCCCTAAATCACGCTCTGAGTGTTTCTTGAAGAAATAGAAAAATCTTGGCTCCTCCAGCACATTGCCTCTCCGCTCTCCATATCTGTGGTTGCCTCACTGACCCAGGTTGGCCACATGTCCCTTGCCAGCCACCTTACAGCCTGGTGAGATCCTGGACCTTCCAGATGGGCCTCCTGGCCTAGGGATGAGCAATAATATTTCTCTCAAATGCTAGTATCTACTGATCTGTAGTTGGGGGCTGCCTGGAGTGTTGTATTGAGAAGGATCCTGAGCTATGGCTGAACTAGCAAGAAAGTGTGTGGTGATCGACTAGCAATGTCTGCCATTGGCGCAGGAATGGTTAGGAGTGGTGCCTGTGCCAAGTATTTGCCGTTTCCAGCCTGGTGCTTCGCCTGCCACAGTGAGGCAAGAGGCGGTCAGGCTTTTGCTGGGAGGCTCCCCTGATTGCTCCATCACAGGGCTGTCTTTCTACCCCTGCTCCCTTGCTACCTGGAGTTTTGCTGTCTAACACAGCAGCCACTAGCCACATGGGGCTATTTAAATTTAAATTAATTAAAATTAAATGAAAACTTCAGGGGCTTCCCTGGTGGCACAGTGGTTAAGGATCCACCTGCCAATGCAGGGGACACGGGTTTAAAGCCCTGGTCCGGGAAGATCCCACGTGCCTCGGAGCAACTAAGCCCATGCACTACAACTACTGAGCCTGCGCTCTAGAGTTGGTGAGCCACAACTACTGAAGCCCGCGTGCCACAACTACTGAAGCCCGCACACCTAGAGTCGGTGGTCCCAACAAGAGAAGCCACCACAATGAGAAGCCCGTGCACCACAATGAAGAGTAGCCCCTGCTCACTGCAACTAGAGAAAGCCCACACGCAGCAACAGAGACCCAATGCGGCCAAAAATTAAAAAATAAATAAATTTATTAAAAACCAAACCAAACAAAAAAACCTTCAGCTTTTCAGTTGCACCAGGCACTTTCACATATTCCACACGTGGCAAGTGGCTACCATACTGGACAGCAGAGATACAGAACATTTCCATTATCGAAGAAATTTCTGTTGGACAGAACTAGACTAGATCAGGGTTTTCGATAGGTGGTGATTGTGCTCACCCATGGACATTGATTGGGCAATGCCTGAAGGCATTTTTGGTTGTCACAGCTGGAGACGGGCTGCTACTGGTATCTAGCAGGTAGAGGCCAGGGATGCTGCTAAACATCCTACAATGCTCTGGACAGTCCTCCCACCACAAAGAATTATTCAGTCCCAAATGTCAATAGTGGTGAGGTCAAGAAACCCTGGTCTAGAAGAATCATGTCAAGTGGAGAGGAGCGTTAAGGGGAAAAGAGGGCAAAATAATCTTGCTTCAAACAATAAATAGATGTGATATAGAAAGAATTGAGAAAGTGAGTCAACCCACTGTTGACAGAAGAATAAGAGGAGAAGTCATTCCTGGACCCATCACCACTTAGTGGCTCTGTGACCCCAGGCAAGTCACTAACCCTCTCTGATTCTCAGTTTTCTCCTCCAGAAAACTGGAACAGTATGATGCCCCCTCCTGGATTGTCAATGGATTAAACGAGATAATGAGTTTGAATAGGCTTTGTTATCTGTCCCCATGGAACAGTGTTGCATAATTGGTTATCTTAGCTCACGTTGTTTATTAGACTAGACTAAATAAACAAGTCTCTGGCAGCAAGGCACCAAGTCCCACTTTCATTTCACTCTGCATGACCTTGGGTCACTTAAGCCTCTGAATCTCACTTCCTGATCTGTAAAATGGGACTAATCACTCACGCCCAAGCTCACAGCAATATCCAGTGTGAAGGAGACATTTAATCCCAGTAAGCAACCATCTCTCTCTCTCAACTTGACAGCTAATCTGGTTGCCCTCCATGAAACTGAAACTCAAACCCCAGCTGGTACCCAAGAAACAGCTGAAAATGCACGCACACAATCTTTTATGGGCGTAGATGAATTCCCCTGGGACCCCGGACCTTGAAATCCCTGACTCCCTGAGCCTGAGTGCTGGCCGAGTATCTGGTAAATCCACCTCACCGATTCTCTAAGATCTTTCCTTTACTGCCAGAAACTGTACTTCTTCAAAGTAATTAAGTATCAGGGAGAAGCACAGTGTAGGACAGGAAAGGAAAATTACGGAGCTGGATGAGTCATGACGGGGCCGGGGGAGGTGATTCAGGTGAAGCTGATGTTGGCTCTGGGTCCTTTAGAATGAATGGTGTACGCATGCGCGTGTGTGCGTGTGTGCGTGTGCGCGTGTGTGCGAGAGAGAGAGAGAGAGAGAGAGAGAGAGAGAGAGAGAGAGAGAGAGAG
>NW_021703765.1:67960893-68082788 GCF_005190385.1 Monodon monoceros
GAGAGAGAGAGAGAGAGAGAGAGAGAGAGAGAGAGAGAGAGAGAGAGCGCGAGAGCGCGCGAAGGGAAGGGGAGAGACTGACTTCTGCCTTGATGCTTATGAGATATCCCAACAGCTCTCATCCCAATGATCTTGTTTGTGTAATAAAGTTCATTTTCGTTGAAACTAGAGCTGAGATTTAATCCTTTCGTTTGAGGCTTGGAGGATGATGGTGGAGAAGGTTTTGGGGGTGGGGGTAATAGGAAAAATTGGGTTATTATTCCTAAAATGGGGAGCCCCAGGCTGTTTCCTGAATGCCAAACTGGAAGGCAGGGGCTGTTCTAAGCCCAATGCTGTCACTGCAAATCTGTGTGTCCTTGGGCAAGTTGCTAACCCTCTCTGTGCCTCAGCTGCCCAATCTGTGAATGGGTGAGGCTGGATTTGACAGCACCTGGTGGGGGGGGCCCTCCACTTGCCGTCTTTCTCCATTTTTCAAATAATTCCATTTCACATAGCTTAAATATTAAGGATACCGTGAAAAGACATGGAGGAAACTTAAATGCATGTTACTAAATGAAAGGACCCATCTGTAAAGAGTATGTACTGTAGACTCCAACTATACAGCATTCTGGAAAAGGCAATACTGTGGAGACAGTAAAACAATCAGTGATTGCCGGGGGGTTGGAGGGAGAAGGGGATGAACAGGCAGAGCACAGACGATTTTTAGAGCAGTGAAACTACTCTATAGGATACCATAATGATGGATACATATCATTATGCATTTTCCAAATCCATAGAATATACACCACCAAGAGTGAACCATCACAGACACTATGGATTTGGTGATAATTACATGTCAGTAAAGGTTCATCAGTTGTAATAAACATCCCACGCTGGTGGGGAATGTTACCACGGGGGAGGCTGTGAACGTGGGGACGGGGGTGTATGGGAATCTCTATACCTTCCCCTCAATTTTGCTGTGAATCTAAAACTGCTCTAAAAAATAAAAGTTATTAGTTAAAAACATTCAAGGATATGCCATATACCACAGTCGCCATACAGCGACTAACCACCTGTTTAAACCAGCCCATTCAGACAGTCGTTTGTATCTCCTACGTAAACCAGGAGCCGCGGAAGGGCTGTGTCAACAAGGCCTAGAAGGAACCTAGCCAGAGTTCCCATACTTTTGGCCGTGCCTGGAGGTTCTCTCCGGTGTTGGGGCCTTCTCATCTCATCTCACAAAGCCCCCAGAAGCGCTTGGTCTTGCCCCTGGCTGAACACGGGCCTTATGAAATTTTGCAATAATCAGAGCCTAACAGAGGACAGTGCGTGTTTTCCACGTCTGTGATACCGTGAGTTTTGACAAGGTGAGTGCCAAGCAGCAGCCCCCTGGGGTTTTGTCAACTCCCACAGAGCAAAGGCGTTTCTCCAGCTTTGGTGACCACCAGACGTGCCCATCAGGTTTGAAACCTGTGAATTTCCGGGCCCCTTCCCCCCAGGACCGTTCAGGAGTTCTGAGATGGTCCCGGGAATCTGCATGTTTAACACGCCCCCTCCCCGCCCCACCCCCGTGAGGCCGGTGGAGGTAATCAACGACCCATCCTTGGAGAAACGCTGCCCTGGATGTTGAATCCTGGTTGCCATCTCCAGGATAGGCTCTCCAAGGCCCTCAGGGTTTAGAAGGCGAAACTAAAGCTTAGATCCCGGAAGGGACTGCTCCGAGGTCGCAGAGTCAGCAGAGCCCAAACCTGGCTATTCAAGGTGACCGGGTCTATGTGCAGGGGCCACCAGACATCTGCGCTGGTGACATGCAGCCCCTCCAAAGTCAGGAGACACTCCTTCTCCTCCTCTGTCTCTCTCTCTGTGTCATTATTTTCTAGAACTCATCCACAGCCTAAACTACACAGCCCGCCCTGGACGTCTCACCCAGATACAGGAGAGCCTGAGTCAGTAGCAAAGACAACCCTGAGGGAACCACGGTCCTGTCAGACACAGGAAGCCCCAGTGGGCCCCTCGGGCCCCCTGAGCTGGTGCACTGAGCGGGCCAGGCATCTGCTCGGCCGGCCGCAGAGTGAAAGCGGCAGTGCAGTTCTCCCGGCCCGGTGGCTCCAGGCCAGACTGGAACCGACTGGACTTTCCCCTCCCAGCCACCTCTATGGAGAAGCCTCACCAAGGCCGTGGCCCTGAGGCCTAACTCCAGGGAGGGAGCTCCATGTGAAGACACAGCGCCTCCCCACTGTGCCCACTGCCCACACCACTCACCGAGGCCTGTGCCACTTCTCCATTCAAAGAAATGCCCACAACGGGCGAGCCACAGAAAACACCTCCTCTCGGACAGAGGATCCCTGTGAATTCACTGGGCCACGTGAAAATCAAACCTCTGTCCACCAGCCCCTTCCCCACCCCCCATGCTTATTTGGAATAAATGGAATAAAAAACCATTACAATCAAGGCTTAGACTCAACAGCGTTGGAGACGTGAAAGCGGAAGCGTTTGGCTTCCTGACCATCAACTGACACCCAGTTAAGCAGAAACCACTGGTAGCTGAGGGAAAATACGAACCCCTGCCGTCTGGCGGCTGAGATTCCAAAATGAAGGTTATCTCATGACTCTAAATATATTTAATAATTAGCAAACAGCTGGGGCCTGACCAGGGTGATCTTTAAAAGTATCCCCTCACCCCAGCGTTTAGTCATAAAATCCTTCCATGAAACACTCTTGTTTTCTAAGCAGGCAACCAACCAAAGGGAAGAGGGCTCAGAGGCCGAAAGGCCTGAAATAGATGGCAAGACCAGAGGCCACCGCAGCCCCCAAAGTACATTCTGGAAAATTATGCCTATCCGCTCACAAGGCGCACACTGTCAACCCCAGCCCGACGGTACCTTCTCCAGCCGGGGCTGAGGTCACAGGATCCACTCCCGTCCGAGGGGTCTCCCCAGGTCCCAGCGCAGGGACCCACCAGGCCAGGAGAGCAGGGACAGAGGAGAAATGGCAGCAGCTCCCCGCCTGACGCCGGCACTCATATCCCCTTCCCTGCCTGCACCTCCCCGCCCTCCCCCACGCCAATGTGATAGCAGCAGCTGAGTGGGCAAGTCATTTCTAAAATTAGCCACTGAGCTCCAGGTCTGGACAGGAGGCAGCAGCCCGGGGTGGCCGCTGACCAGACAGTCGGAGCGCATGGACGTATTTGGTGGTGCAGAACAGGGGCGGGGACAGCTCCCGACACCGGCGCCTTCTCCCCCGCCCCCCAACCCCGACCCCACCCCCACCCCGACCCCGGCCGGCGGCACAGCCATACTCCCGGCCCTGCTCCACGCTCCACGCAGATAACCGGAGGCCACAGCAGCTGGGTGCCCGGCTCCATGTCCCGGCTGGTCCCGGGAAGGAAATAGCTCAACCGAATGCCGGTGTCTCTCGGGGTAAGGAAGATGCAGCCGCTGTCACTCACCCGGACACCAGCCTGAGGTCTTTAATGAACTCATGTCCTATTCTCGACAACCCTAGGAGACAGGGTTTTCCCCATTCCCATGTCGCAGATGGGGAAACGGCGGCACAGAAGAATGAACCGACTTACCCAAAGCAGTGGAGAGCCAGGAATTGACCCCACGTAGTTCTGACCCCAGAGGGCACAGTCTGAAACAGCAAACAGGATGCTCTAAAAGAGTGCTCTGTCCACTGCCTGCGTCACCGGCTTGGCTCCTTGGCCTCTTTAACCAGCAGGACCTGGTAAGAGGCCAGATGAGAGATTCAGGCAAAGGCTCTATTGGGGCTTATGCGGCAGCGCGAGGGAGAGGGACTAAGAGACAGGTGCATTTGCTCGCTCCCCAAGGAGGGCGGGCTGGTCCCTTAAATGAGGTGAGGGTAGGGACAGATCAGTGGGTCGGGCAGGAGACGTAGCTTAGGTGCACTGCCCACCCGCTCGTGGTGCCGTGCCGTGTGCAGGGATCACGCGCACTGCCGGCTTTTGCTCCCGGCACCTTAGAAATAGCAGTTGGTTTGCGGCCTTTCTGTATCTTTTTGTTCCTAATTACGACAACTGCGCACGCTTGCAGTTAAGGTTAGTCCCTTATAGTTCCTCTGTATTCTGTTGCTCCAGAAGACGTTTGTCCGGGTGCAAACACTCTGGTAAAGGGCCCCAGGCCTCGGCCAATCTCACCTGGAAGGAGAGAAGTAGGGGCTTCCGTAGATTAAGTATATCGTGCAGGTCCACACAACTAGCAAGGGGTAGAGTCAGGACTCAAATCCAGGTCCTCCCGACTCTGAAGCCCACGGTCATCAGAACATGACATGCTGCTTCTCTGAAGAATCATTTCAACCATCAGTACATGTTGTAACTCTGCTGTCCCCATGGCTGACTGAGCAATAGTTTTCCAAAGGAAACTATTATTTTCTTCTGGCTGTTGACAATTAGCATTTGACAGAAGTTCACAGAAACACAAAGTAAAGCCAGCTTTGGAAGTGGCTGTCTATACAATCAACATGAGATGGAGGAGGGTCCCCAGGGGTCCCATGGAGGGTGGTGTGGGACATCTTAGGCTGCACCACACAAAGAGGTTGAAGATGACAAGTCCCCTCGACCTATTTTCTCCATGTCGTGCTGGATTATCTAACATTGAAACATGAACCCACCTCGTGCCACGTCCTGAAACTCATTTCATGGTGTTTTTCTGCCTCTTGTATCTTTTCATGGCTGTTGGTTTTAAATGGTGGGGTGGATCTCTGGGCCAGGGGCTGGGGGTCTTCATAAGCTGAGACCTACAGGGATGGTTAAGTTAACTTGGATCTGTCTGCCCTGAGGGCCCCTGGCAAGTCTGCTTTATCCCCCTGGTACCCGTGGTGGTAGATTTTCACCACCCAGGACAGTCAAGTATTGCTCTGACCGTGCTGATTTAGGGAAGCCTCATAAGCAACATTTTGTCACCTGGCTGAGCATTTATCTTTCTGTCTTGAGGCTCTGTTCCCTAGGTGTGGCAGGAAAGGACTAGAAAGTGAACTGGCCCTTCTGGGGCTTCCGGTGCAATGAGCATGGCATCACTGGTGCTATTCTTCAGGGTGTCCAGGTGGTCTAAGTGGCTGTAGGTCATCTTGGGCAAAGACTAAGGGAATTGTTACTGATCACATCTGCCCTGGGGTTGCTAGTCCTTCGTCCTGGACACCTGACCTCTCCTTCCTCAGGTAGTGAGTTCTGGGTCCACAAAATGGCCAAGGGATTGTGACGATTTATTGGGACAATTGACTTCAGTCGCTTGATTATCCTTAATTTTCTTTTCTGAGTGGGACCCTTGTTGGCAGCTCAATGTCTTTTGCCCCTTCGCGTGCTATTCATCATCTCCATCCGTCCTTTGAGCTAAGAGCCCCCCGCGGCTCCCTGGACCTCACCACACACTAGGATGACTGCTTCCACCCAGCATCTGATGGTTAAGTGCTGTCATCGGCCTCTTTCATTTTGAGGCTCCTACCATCCTCACTGCCATCAGAGAGCTGTGTGTGTGTGTGATGATAAACTGGAGAACTGTCTCGTGTGTGTCTGTCCATTTGACAATCATGAGAATCCTCTCACGTGACCACTGCGGGGACCAGCGTTGTATGTCACGGTCCCCTCAGGGATAAAGAGGAACTGTCTGTGTCTCTTTAAGTGTCTGGTACACAGTAAGTGCTCAAAAAATACATACAAAAGGAATAATCAAATGTATGGAAACTGAGCTGGAGCAGGTGTCCCAGGATCTGGTCTCACATCATGCTTTCTCTAGATGTCTGTCCATCTCCCACCAGTCTGTGGTCTCCCATTCACCCAGCACAGGGCCAGGCACTGAGTAGGTGCTCATGGGATCTCTGGAGAACAAAGTAACCGATGAATAAAAGACTAGCCTGGGGCGCAGAAGTGGGAGAGACCGCTGTAGAGGAAACCCCCCGACACCTGCCCTCTGACTGAGGTACAGAGATAACATGTCTGCACAGAGCCTGGCTCAATCCTGACCCCGGGAAGGTGGCCTCACCTCATTGGGCCTCCAGACTCCCCTCTGTAAAATGGGGATCCTGATCCCACTGCACATTCCAGAGTGTGTGGCCCATGCTAGATACTCAGTGGATGTTTGTTGAATGACTAAATGACCAAATGGAGATCTGTAAAAGCTTTTCCTACCATCGGAGCTGCCAGCAGAGGAGAGCTGCCACTGAGCTTCTCAGTGGGCCTGATACGGGAGGAAAGGGATTATACCCAGTAGGTATCCAGAGTTTAGTGAACAGATGTTTTAAATTAAGGAGTGCCCTTGGCATGAACACCTATGGAAGGACAGAGCACTCTTCTTTCACTCAGTGTTACCTTTTGACATTGGTGCATGTAAATGTGGTTTATTTGGGTTTTTTATTTTGTTTGTTTTTATTTTTTGTGGTTTTTGTTTTTGTTTTTAATGTGACTGTATCAAATGTATATTACATGTAACCCATACATATAAACTTAATCGCTGAGCCTAACTAAAGTGGCACTTGTTTTTTATTGAAGTATTGTTGATTTACAATAGTATCTTAGTTTCAAGTGTACAACATAGTAATTCCAGGTTTTTATAGATTATACTCCATTTAAAGTTATAATGCAAAAGGTAAGCTTTTTCAATGGCAACTACAAAGGGCAAACGTATTTGCTAAGCTTCTGTAGCTAAGCCTCTGACTGTATGACCTTATTTTACATTGAGGGACCAAAATTTACACAGATTGAATGTTCATAATTCTGTTCCTTTCTTTTTCCATTCCTCCTTGGTCATTTCAAGACAGAAGTGAAACCATCAAATCTGTTACATAGAAACAATGAGGCAGAAGTTAGGTTTAAAACAGGATCAAGCTAGTAGCCCCTGATGCATCTTCTTCCATCTTTCACTAATATACACATAAGAGGCAGAAAATTTTGAAAATTCCCAATGCAGAAAACTATGACTGACAGTCAGGTAGAGACATATTTTACTGGCTATCAAATCACCCGAAGACCTGGGCATTTCACCCACATACCAAAGTTAAAGAATAAGAATAAAAATGTAAAAAACATTCACTTGGGATATCCATAAGTTAGACAAAACGTCTCCTTGCCATGATTATCTGCTCTGTCTCCCATTTTGCCTGTTAGGGATCCATTAGTATGAGCCACTAAGTCAATTTCCCCTCATGGGCTTTACTGATCACGTGCCATGTCCAAAGCTGCGCACGCGAGCACGGGTGAAGCTTCAGTGTTTTATCTGGTTAATCCGATCCCGGGAGACGACCAGCCTGAACAATTTGGACTGAAAACCTTTTTTCAATCTCCAGTACCCAACATGGTCAGAAAGTGGCCGGGAAAAGAAAGCCTCTCCTTCAGTTCAACACCTGGTTTCCACCCAGGTAAACCAGCAGGGGCTCCAGGGTTCAGGAAGGCACGGTTTAAGGGGGAGAGTGACACAGCAGTGATCCTTAAGGAAGGCAACGTGGGAGGAGCCCTGGGATGTGCGGGAGAGCATTTCCTTTTCGCTCTACAAGTACAGCCAAAGTCCCTCACATTTACCCTTCATCGGAAACTTGGGTGTTTTGGGCTAGAATGGTCCTTCAAGATCATCGAATTCAACTCCCTTAATTTAGGGATGAGAAAACAGAAGACCAAAGAGGTTGCCCAGTGACCTTGCTCGGAGCAGGGTCCCCAGGCTGCTCTCTCTCCTCCTGGGTGCCAAGGGGTGACTGGATTTCTGCAGCTCTCAGGAGTGATCCTTGGTTACGTATGGCATCAGACCAAGGGCCCTATCACGTGGCTGACCTCTGCCTACAATGCTGACTACGTGCTCCATAGCTGGGGCTCCTGTCAACTATTTTGTTAAAAGAGGTTTTCAAGTCGGCAAACAAATACATTCCAGGGAAACTGGATGGCTCCGTGGACCGTGGACCAATCGTGATGTCCTTCTTTCCTGAACCAGCAAGGGACAGGAGGTGTTTCCACCTCAAGGACAGAGGTACCTACCCTACCCTCGACCTGTGGACCTACAAGCAGACAGTCCTGCCCAGGCAGCTGTGGCTCTGGGGCCACCACTTCCTTGGATTTCTGGTTTAAAGTGACATGTACCATGGGGTCTCTCCTGAAGTCTTCGTGGGAGTAGGGATGGAGAGTGAGAGGCCTTAACTTCTGGGAGGGATGCCAAAGTCACCCCGGGAGTACATGGGAGAGCCTGGCACAGCTCCTAGAAAAACTGGAGACGAGATGGACCTCCCGGCTTTCCCAGACTCTTTTCTGGCACCGTGTCTTCCACAAGCAGGTAGTCTCCCAAACCCTGAGGCTGAAGTTGGCTGTGCTCCAAGAATCCATGAAATCAGCAAAAATGCTTGTTGGCAGTTCCCTTCCCTTTTTTTTAAAAAAAAAATAAAATCAGCCTCTGCATGAATTTCCTCCGAAGTTAGGATTCTTACAAATGAGTCACCTCCTGATGACCTAACAGCTTGATAAAGAAATGTAGTTTTTAGCTGGGGGGGGGGGGAATAGCACACCAAAGTAAGTCTCTTTGTACAGATCCTTTTTATTGAGGTTTACATAAGCCATTTATCAACACAGAAAACCAGCCCGACTGCCCCCAAATAACCGTGAAAGATGGTGAAACTAACCGACGGTGACACACCACACACAGGGCAGGTGACCGCGGACTTGAACCAGCATCTTACGTGGGATACGATTTCAAACGTGCACTAGTAAACGCATACTAAGAGGCGACCGTAAACCTCCACTGGCAAAATCGATGGGAAAAGAGATAAAAAACAGATGGTAATTTAATAGGTACAATATCTAGACTTACAATATCGAATTCACTGGCTTCCCTTGGTATAGCAATGCATGAGAGAAAACAGATTTATTTCTTCAAGGGCATTACACTTGGCCATGAACAGAGCAAATATGTGACTACGTGGATGGCTGCGCAGCCAGGGCCACAGGGAGAGAAAAACATCAACATGTGAGGAGGGACCCCCTCTCACAGGGACCAATCTTCACTCTATTTCACGTGGACCCTTTTAACCACAGACAAGCCCATTTCCCAAACCATTTTGAAACGGCAAGGGGGGAAGAGTCACGTTCGAATGTGCTGCTCCCGGAAGTGCTGTTTTAAAACCCAGCAGGGCCGTTTCTAAAGAATGTGGAAGAAGCAGCTTCCGTTTAGTAGTTGATGAATCAGGTGCAACAGTCAAATCTAGAGGCAATGGCGAGACCGACTGGGGGGACTTGGCACAAGAAGAATCAGAAATGATGCTCTGCAGGTGGACTGCATCTCCTGAAGGCTGATCATACAGAAGCGATCGTATCTACCTGCCCCGCTCGCTGGGGCCCCTACATTACACGGTGAAATCTACTTCACGAGGGAAGGACGGCTATACACTTTCCTGAAATTCTTTTACGATGGAGCCAGTGTAGAATCAAGCATTCAAGGAACCTGTCAACAAGCAGGGGGCCTTCGGAAGAGGTAGATGAAAGCAGTTATTTCACCGCAAGTTCACTGTCAGATGTTACCCCAAGAAGTGCGCTGGCCTCTCAGCACAGATCAGAGGGTTAAGCTATTGTTGAAAACAGTCCATGGCCGTGAGAAAGGATGTCCACCCCACATTGCTATATGCTTTGTTTCAATTTTATTTTGTGGAAAAAAAAAAAAACCCAGAAACAAAAGGACTGCATTTCCTTAAATAACAAACTATACAAATAAAAAGGGGCAGAAGCGGTAAGCAATGTTTCTGATGAGAACTGAAGGATTCAATAAATAATATAAAAAGCTATTGTGCTAAAATAGAACTCTTGTTTTTATATATATATATATATATATATATATATATATATGTAGTTTGGCAATCTTTATGCTACCCAGAAAAAAGCCAAATCTATTATAATTTGTTAAAACATAGAAAAATACAATTTAACAATAGAACTAAAAAAAAAAAAAGGCCAGTGCTTAGCTTATAAACCACACAGAATATGTACATCATGGAATATAATCAACTAAGAAACAAGAAGTTGAATTTCAAGTCCTCTGGAATATGAATACACAATTAGAAATATTTCTCCATTCCCTACCCCTTACATGAGAGACATTTTATATTAGGACAAAATTAAAATTGGAAGCATAGTTACCAGTTTTTCAGAGATGATTCTGAGATTTGTTAGGTATAAGAGAGTTTACTATAAGAACGTGAGTCATCTAACTCTAAAATGCAGGTTTTTCCTATATGGTTTTGATGGAATGATATGTTAATCCATTTTCTGGAGTGTGTGCGTGTTTTTTTAAATAAAGGCAATTTAAAATTTGGGGTGCTACATTTATCAGTAAGTGCCAACCCAGCCAGGCCAGTGAAGTGGCCGGTCACTCACGCCCCCAGGCCTTTGAACGCTGCCAGAGCTGGGCATCCCTGTTACTCGGCTGTCAAAGAACAGCTCTCTTAGTCTTTGAGGATGAAGAAAATCTAAAGGCCATTATGACTCGAGGAAGCCAAGAAGTATCATTTTAGACTTCAACTTTCATTCCTCCTACAGTAAATTTTTTTAAATGTGGCCTGGATACAAAAAATTCATATTAACATGAATTTAAGTGATTAATTAATTAAAGCTTCTCAAGTTAACCTGATGTGGGAGGGAAAAATCATGTTAGAGTTTTAGGAAGAAAAAATGTTTTGAAAAGTAAAGCTCACTCTGCTTGGCTCAAGCAGCAAGCCCAGTCTTGTTACTGTAGGGGAATTACGGTACCTTCAGTGGGTGTGCAGCAATGTCCCCACCTGAGTGACAGGGTGACAGCAGCCCACACCCCACCTCTGGCCTTCTCCCCCTCCCCTGATTGGCTGCAAGGCACACACACCAAGATGGGGCATCAGCTCTGGGTCCCCTGTGCCTTCCCCAAGGGTGCCGGATGACAAGCAGGGGCAACCGGCAACATCATTTCTACAGAAAGTCCTGGTGGAAAGCAAACAGCCTCTTACAAGTCCAGCAGCTCCATATTCAAAACTAAAGTGAGCGAGTCTTAAAATAGTTACTATTCAACTCTTCTTGTTATAAGGGGAAAACCACCCCAAAGCACCAAGTTCAACTGGAATTTCCCTGGTGCTTTATGGTGTAAGGAGATTGGCTTTTCCCAGCGAATTAACCCCTTTTTTTCCTTTGCCCCATCTCTACCAGGATCCTGCCTTCTGTGACACCCACTTCATCCACCTCCCAGCATTTGTCACAGATCCCAATGAAGCCCAACTCCTCTCCGGGTACAAACAGCGCATCCATCCCCTGGGAGGGGAGGAGTTCCTTCCCCAAGCATCTCTGAACGACACAGATATGAGTCCCTGAATGAAACTGAGAAAAATTACATATAAATTAACAAGATAAGCCTTATCTTACACCAGCACACTGCAAATTATTTTAACATATTTACATCAAGCAATAGAAGTCCAACTTTGAGAATTTTCTTTTCTTCTTGATAGGTTAACATTTTGAAACATCAGAAAAATCAATTCCACTGAAAAGTCAAATGTTGTATTCGATTGGCCCAACTATAAATTCTGAATGAAATAAAAAATCATCAGAAAAAAACACACTTTGATCTTCTTGAGAGTTAAACCACATTGTCAATTGATCAATGATATTTTTTAATGGCCAGTGTGAGCCTTCAAACAATTGTTTTTAGTATATGTACAGCACATTTCAAAGCGCAAATCAAAGCTAACTCTTGCTTTGAACAGATGGTTGTTTGTGGTCATCGCTCTATTTGCTTTTCCAGCTTTGTTGCTGTCTTTCTTGAGCAGAACGCTTCCTTTCTTCAGCGAGCCTGGACATTTGCCCCTTCTCTTTACATATAGAATTTGAAATTGTCATGTCCGTGAATTGACCAATCAGAGGCACAGGAAGTGAAACATTCCCATTAGCAGTGAAACAACAGCTGATTTCTAGCAGTTTTGCTGAAAAATTGTACTTAAACATGATAGAGAAGGAAAAACCATGAGCCCCCATGACATACGGGAATAAATGCACCAAAGAGAATGTTTTAGGTTAAAAAAAATAACCTTGGATTCCCAAAAGTTTTTAATTCATTCCATATATGGTGTAGAGCAGCTTAATCTATTATTTTTAGGCTTTGCTTTAATGATTCCTTTGAATCATGAAATCAAGACACTACTAACATAATTTTACAAAAATATCAACTTCAGTGATTTTTTCTGACAATGTGAAAATATCCCAACCAAATAAATCTAAAATAATGATAACACTTGTGCTCAATTTTGCCCTTTTTAACACTCCAAATGTAGGTAGGGTCAAACATGAAGACCTAAAACAGCCACGTATACCAAGACTTCTAAACCAACCGACTTCTTTGGCCACGGGAGCACCAGGTGCTGGCACAGAAGGGTTCCGGAAGCGCCTTCCATCTGGCAGCAGAAACACCCCCTCAGAAGGGCTGCAGGCACGAGTTCAGGAGGAAGACTGGCCTCTCCAGGGCTGCCAAACCCCAAACACAAACAGGGACCTCCCCCTAGAAAGCCACTCATCCTAAACTCACAGAGCACTTTTAATAAATCACATCCACGTAACGCACTTCTCAGCCCCGTCGTTACCCATCAAACGCGAGGGAGTGTAAAAGTTCACGTGGAATAAATCTGAGGCGAGGCGAAAGGGCTCTCGGAATATTTCCAATTCATTTTTCTTTTGCAAAGGAAAGACAACCTTATGTTCTACTTCAGAGCTTAAATGATATTTTTCAGAGATGCGAATCGGCATAGCTGGTACCCTGGGTATGGCACGTGAGACGCTAAGCCCGGACCCTCAAGGAGTTCATGCACCTTCTCCACGTGAGGCTACATCTCTACCCTGTCCAGCAGAGGCAGGAGGCTCAGCGATTTCTAAACTGTAATTACCCATCTCTGAACCACAGGTGCCGAGCACATGTGATGCTGCGATGGAGCCAGTAACTAACTACAGTGGTGACAGTGACGATCAACCACGCCCGGGGAGATGCTCACTTGCCATGAACAGCTTTTCTATCTCTGGCGGGTTTTTTTTACTTTTTTTTTTTTAAAACACAATTTGAATACTGTTCTTCCCTTTTAAATCAAGGGAATCCATGTAAATAGTAGCCCCCAACTTCTATACTGGAAACAGCAGATAGCAGAACATGTATGCTAAATTCCAACTAGTAGTTGAGATAAATAGTGAACCCCAAAGTTTCTCTTCCAAGGTAACTCCTATGAAATAAAAGGCTCTTTCGGTAATTATCTTCCAAACTCTCAAGATATGGTTTCATCAAAAAGGACTCACTTCCCCAGTGAGTGCGGCACACAAATATAAACACAAAGATCTGGAACCACTAAGAATACGGAGGACACGATGCAGACGCTTACGATGTCAAGTTATTTATACTGTTAGTAGCCGGCTCAGAACCATAAAACTGCACTAAGAAAGGACAAATATGCAGACTCTGAAAATTACTGTTATTCTTTTTAGTCTGATGACACGGAGGACTTGGCTGGGAAACACACTGGTTCTTATAAACCAGCGCTTATTTGGGACATGAAACGAACCACGGGGAGAGGAGGCCACTGGGATCAGGCGGTCGCTGTCACAGAACAACCCACCAGGGCAGAGAATTATTCGCTAATGACAGTTGAACGACAATGCAAGTCAATATACACAGTTAACCCATTCCGACATTCATCTTCAGCATTCTTTTTTCAATAAAATTCATTTTTAAATGATACTAAAAGGTAAAACAGAGCTTCCTTCCTTGACACATCCGTTACCCAGATGCTTCCTGAGATCAGCCAGAGGGAACCAGAGTAGCTGTGTCTCACAACCGCTTCCAGTCCAAGCCCGAGACGGGCGCCCGCAGGCGGTCCTGTGCACCCAGGGGAAGTGCACCGACTTGATGGTTTGAAAATGGCTGTGTCACCGTGAGATGCAAACGCCACTGCCTCCCCTGCAGAGCCACCGTGAGCCTCCAACCATCTACCATCTGATGCCTTCGATGTTGAGTGGCTCCCACGCCCTTGGTCCCAGCTGCCTAAGCTCCCGGCCAGAGGCAGGCTGGTACCCGTGGGTGCGGCACCCACAGGGAGGGCCCAGGTGCAGCCCTTTCAGAAAACCTCTGCAGCTTTCAAGCCCCCAGACAACGAGAGGCTGGTTCTCAAGGGCATAGAGGACACCCAGCTGGTCTGCCATCCTGCCAGGACTATGGAGCAAAGACATCTAAACCCAGCCCGGGCTGATTATGGACAGAGCGTGGCAACGCTGGGGCGACCTGAACGGCAGACTGTTCGATCTCATCTTGGCAAGCCTGAGATACATTTGATATCGGATGCAAAAAGTGACACAATCAGTAGGAATCATTTCAAGTTCTAGGTTCATCTATAACCAAAAGAAGTGTGTGGCAAAGAAAGAGAACTTCGTTTCTTCAGTAGTTTCGAGGGCAGATGGATGCGATCGTGGCAGGAGACCCTCGGGAGGGGAGGAGGTGCCCCAAAGCCTGAGGGTGGTTGCCACTCCTAGTAGGAGCATCTCAGAGTCCTGGGCCCCCCCAGCCACGGAGCACCCCGGAGGTGAGCGACTCCATCTCTCATCCTCACACTTCTCCCAAAGGCTCCACTTCGCGGGTCGAGCAGCCCACGTGGACTTCCCGGAGGAGGTGCCGTCTCGTGGGACCCTCCCTGTGCCAGGGGTCAGAGGCCATTGCTGTTCCTGTGGCAGAGGGGCGGCTTCGAGAGCTCCACGACGGCCGAGCGGGATTTGTTGAGGAACTTGGGGGCTCGACGTAACAGCCGCTGGGCCTCGGTGAACGTCTCCGTCAGCTCTTTCTTCCACTGCAAAAACTCTGGGTCACTCTGAAGGCAAACAGAAGAGGCGGAGGAGTTGGGATAGTGTCACTGGCTTCGCCGACACACATGGATACCTCTGGCCAGTCCTTGGAGCCCCCTTCCCCCCCGAGAAAGCACACCCCATGTCCCACCCCGAGGCCGGTGAGTAATGGGGGGGGGTCACACAGGAACTTCCTCCAGGGGCCCCTTGCCCAGAAGAAGGACCAAGTCCTTCAGAAGAGCCTCCTACAACCCCACAGGAGAAGTGCTGCCTTGACTTTGTTGAAAGATCACCTTTGATCTCTGATGTCTAAAATAACTCGAGTCTAGAAAATAATACACGAGGAGTTTTGACAAATTTCAGAAGCGCCTTCACATGTGCAATGACGTCATGAAGTAATTAATCATATGTTTTTCCATCAACTACTAGTTTATCTCTCTAAATATGCTCTTTACAAGCACGTATACACATACACACACACACATGCGCATGCACACACACACACACCCAGTAGAAAAGTGTTGAAGTCGTGAAGCAAACACGTCTTTGTATCTACTACTGCTTTATCTCTCTAAATACGCTCTTTTCTCACCCCCCACTAAACATCCCCCCACACCCCAGGAGAAGTGTTCAGGAAGTAAGTTTGAGGTACAATAGAACTTTGGGGAAAGAAAGATGGCATTTCCCCTATTAAGAGTTACTTGGGGATCTTATGTTTATTTCAACACACAAACCTCAACTTCAAACATGCTGAAAGATCAGATCATATCTGGAAAATTGTGGAACAAATAAAATTCAAGGCTCCTATTAAATACTGGATGGTTTCCAGATAGGGTAATCACGTTATTTCCTGTCCTTCCTCCTGCCATTTTCTAAGAAACACTTCTTTTAAAATAACTGTTAATTTGCTGAGATCCTTGTACCTTCCAACTTTCTTGCTAAGTTCGTGAGTGATAAAGCATGGAGTAAGAAAATGTTTGATAACCAGGCAGGCACCTTTGTTGAATGTTTATATAATTGTTCTAACTTTCACCTCTGGAAAAAATACAAATAAACACTCACCTCACACTGCAAGACAAATTGCTTCCCTCCTTTAATCCTCAACAAAATGCACTTTTTGTCTTTAATCTGAGTTTCTTCCACAGACACAATCTGTTCCATTGTCAGTAAATTTTGCTGACCGTAAAAATAAAAGACGATAAGTTACTTCACATTATTGCATGACTTTTTAAATTAAGTTAATAAATAATACTGAAAACTACCCGCTTAGAAAAAGTAAAGAAAAAAAACCAGCATCTTTCTTTCTTTGATGATATTCTAGAAGTGGGGGGAAATGACTACAAAAGAAATGTACGAAAATTCAAAATGTAACATCTCAAAGAAAGCTGCAAAGAAAGGAACGTCTCTATGAGGCAGAAAGCAAAGCTGTTCCCTCAGCACAGTACTAACGTGGGGATGGGTGTGAATCACACGTACCTCTCCTGCATCACACACTTGCCTAGACACGATCAATCCTGCTATGAGGGAACAGTGACGCAGCTACCCTACGATCTACATGAGCGAGAGGTGTGTCGCTGGCTTTGAACCCAGCAGCCCAGTAAAAGTTCGGTCACGCTAGCTTGTAAGCAACTGATATTTTGATCACGTCAAAATGATGTTATAAACACAGGTGACGTCCTTAAACGACTGTCCTGCTGGGTCTACAGCATCACTGCTTCCGGTGAATGCTACCGTGTCTCTGAGCACCTTACCATTTTATGTCTTTTGGGATAAATACGCCAGGAATCCTAAATGAAAAACAACACCATCATAAACCCACGTTTTCTTTTTCCCTTACTTAAACTTACGAATCTACCCAGGCACATTACGCAGCTTCGTGAATCAACGCTAAATGCTGACTCTTTTAAAACCAAGATAATTTATCATATCCAATGGTAAGCAAAAGAAGATTTTAGTTTTCAAATATCCTGAAAAGTGAGACAATTTCCTTTCAAAGTGTGCAACAGTGACTGACCAGTAGGTAGCATAGTAAACGCATACTACGCCCAGGGCCACTCATTATCCGGAAATAAACATTATATAATGATATATGTATGAGTTATAACTCAGGTGCTAGTAAGTATACGATAATGTAAAAAATACGTATGTAATATTATACAAAATATAATTATCTTGTATTTACGTATCATCATATACACATGTTCTATGTAATGTGTATATTTTATATTATACAATACTTAGCAGTACCTGAGTTATAATTCAGGACCCCCATAGAGTCTTACTAATCATAACTCAGATCCTAGATGTATGAATTTTTAGAAAATGACTTCTACGGCACTAGCAATAGTGAGAAGATCATGGTCATTTATGAAGAATGTGGTCATACACAGTAGCAATCACTTGTAATTAAACGGCATCTTCACCAACAAGGATTTGCAAAACACATTCCAAAGTCAAACACACCAGATTTGGGCTCACCATTTTCCATGCTCTGGCCAGTAGAGAGCTATATTCTGATACAGGGGCCATATTCCAATACACCAACTATGTTTTTCACAGTTGGGACCACTGTCCTGCTTATGATGGCCAACCATTCCCTCCGCAAGAGCACAACTCCTTCCACATGTGTTGCCACCTTCCATGGAGACAAGCCCTGGGCGCTCCACACAGCAGACGCTTAATAAATGCTGCCCCACTTGCTACGAGGGATGGTGTAGATGGGAAATTTCTCTTTTCTTGTTCACTAACATTAGCTCTCGAAAGGACCTTACAGGGTGGCTGTATCTTCCCATCTAATGCGATAAAACCCACTTCCGATTTTCCAGCAAGGTGGAGACAAGAGGAGGGGGGTCAGGTGCCCTGGCCTGGGTGCCAAGCTTCTCAGCCTGCACCGCAGACCTCGTCTTACTCAACCCCGACTCAGGGAGGCCTCGTAACGGAGACACGGGGCACAGGCAGACCCCAGTCGGAATCACTCCTCACCCACACCTGTCACTGGTGCCAGACCTTCCCTCTCTAAGCCCTGGTTCTCTCTTTATAATATAAGGCTTGGACCTCAAAGGTTGCTAAACAAATTAAAAGTGTGTCTGTGTGTGTGTTTGTGTCTGTGTGTCTACAGCACCAGGCCCGAGATAAATCTGCAACAATTGTAGTCGTCGTTATCATTTCTTCTTCTCCCATTTTATAGATGAGGAAACTGAGGCTCAGTCGACATAATGTGCTCCAAGTCCCAGAGACACAGAGCAGTGGATTTAAACACCTCTGACTCCAAAGTCCCAGTTTTTTCCCCTTTTTTGATCCACCTAACCGCTCTCCAGCCCTCCTCAAACCTGTCTGCTTTGACCTCCCTGGAAGGCACCTTCTATTTTCAGGTAGGACCAAATCCTTCCTTGACTCAGAAGTTTAAAAGTTAATGTCTGAACATGAAAATCTCATGTATACATGCCAAAAGAGATATGGGAGCTAGAGGGAGATTTGAGAAAACATGCCGGCGAAGTGAAATCACCACGGAAGCGAGTGCTCGGGAAGATGCCACAGACTTACTCGTGACTCGCCCTCTCCTCTCCATTCAAGTCTGTTTGGAAAGAGGTAAAAATATCGACGCTGCCACTGAGTCAGGAATGGGTTTCCCAGCTTCAGCATGTACCCGTGCATGATGCAGTCTCTTCCCAGAGCGTAATCTGAGGCACGGAACACAACGATGAAATTTAGCAGGGTCTGAAACAGAATGCCTATATGCTTCTCAGAAAAAAAGAATGACACACATTTTAGAAAAAGAGCAAGTTTCTATAAAGACAGCACACTATAGAAATCATTATTTTAGCTTTAAACACATTAAAGAACAGGTCTCTTCATCTCTCTACTAACACATTAAATGGCTGTTTCTCAATATTCTGATAAATTCATGATGTTCCTCTATTGCTCTGAGAGGGTCAATGTTTGTTTGCTAAATATTTTTTCATTATGTAGAGTGATAACTGAGGAATAGAGAGTGATTAAACTCAAGCTATGCCCAAAGTACCTTTGCCTTTATATGGAATTGGGCTTCTCCCTTTAATGTTATTTAAAAAAAAAATAACAAGAGAGGGGATTTTCTTGTCCAAAGAAGCCAAAGTAACACAAGGGTCAAAAACTGGTCTTTCCTCCACTTAAGGTTTTAATTATCCTTCATATATATGGTTATGTAGGGAGGCCAAGCTAATTCACATGCATGTTGAGTTCTGATTACATTTTTACAGCAAAGTATTGTCTCAAAAAAAAAAAAAAAGGTCAATTTTAAGTGGCTTACTTTGCCTTCCCTAGAGGATATGGTGATTGTGCTAAAATCATTCATTCACTCACTCACTCACTCATTCAACTATGAAGGGAATGAATACCTAGGTGCTGGGCATGTGCTAGGCATTCTGGACACAGCAGTGGATAAAAGAGACAAAAGTCCTCGCCTTCAGGGAGCTTACATTCTAGTGGGAGATTCAGGTAATAAATAAGCAAAACCCATGTTGTGTCACTTGGACACAAGCAGGAAGGAAAAGAATGAAGGAGGCAGGGGCCTCGGGAGGGTCCGTGGTGATGGGGTGTGGTTCACGGAGTTGCCATTTTAATGGAAAAGGTGTCTGCATTTGTCAAGTACATTTAAAGTATACGTCTTATATTTTTACTTCTTCTGAGATCTTCAACCAAGATCTAGTTATTCCTAAATTACTTAATTACATGTGAGAATAATTCATTAATTTGCTAGACGATCTAATTACAGCTCTAATTAAAAGCCTACACTTCAACAAGGTCATTAACATACATATTTTTTTCTGGGTCCAATTTGTCAAGATTCTAGTGATATCGTGGCTCTCCCTTGAGCAAACTACCGAGGCTATAATTTCCTGTGTAAAATCCGTAACAGCAAACGTGGTCCAGAGTGATCTCAGTGGACCCGTTCTCTCAAGAACGGCTTAGAAATAAAGCCCCTTTCCCTGCAGAACGGAGGTGAACACAGTTAAAGGGCTGTCACATTCCCTTGGTGCACTCAGGCGACTTTTAGGTAAGGAGTCATTCATCCAGTATGGTGGACACTTTTCTAAACTGATGATAAATGCTACTGGGGAATGGTCGACAAGACCCACGAATCCTGCACCAAGATACCCCCACCAAAGCAAATTGTTCACAGACTGAAATTGTTTCCGGTCATTCTTATTATACGTTAACCTCAGAAAGGTCTTTGCTTAGAAGTAAAACAAAAAGCTATCTTCATCACTAACCACAATAAGTTTAAATATCAAAAATCCATAAAGTCTTAGAAAAATCAAGAGTGGCAATATTTGGTGAATCAAAGATGACGGATTTATTTAATACTGGATGTTATGTATTCTCCTTTGGAAATCCTAATAGGGCACTCAAATATGGTAAATAAAAATATGGCTTGGTGACTCTTTCTTTTTTTGGGGGGGGAGGGATATTTGCTATATGGTAATGCAGGATTTTACTTATTCTGTCCATTAGTAACTACTATTTGATAACACTTTTTCTTTTTTTTTTTGCGGTACGCGGGCCTCCCACTGCTGTGGCCTCTCCCCTCGCGGAGCACAGGCTCCGGACGCGCAGGCTCAGTGGCCATGGCTCACGGGCCCAGCTGCTCCGCGGCATGTGGGATCTTCCCAGACCAGGGCACGAACCCGTGTCCCCTGCATCGGCAGGCGGACTCTCAACCACTGCGCCACCAGGGAAGCCCCTTGATAACATTTGTAATATTAATAGAACTTAATCTAAGAGAAGTTCAACTTCTTTTTTTTTTTTTTTTTTTACATTTCAATACTGGATATTAATCAGAAAGATAGTCAAAATTACTATGGTCGAAATTTTTACATCAAAAATTTGTAATAAGCGTTTGGTATTAGTCTACATACAATTCAGTTTTTGGTGTAAAGTTCTTTGGCTGCAAGAAAGAACATTTGGTTTACTTCACTAATAGGAATATCTCTTAATGCTGGGATGGCTTCTTCTTGGTATTTCTTCTGCTGTTGGTTTTTGGCACAGTTATCTGTGATCGTATGAATGGAGTTGAGTGGAGAGGTACTCGTCATGTTTATTCTAAATAAGAGCACGTAACCAGTCACTACAGTAATGAGGAGGTACGCAGGCAGTGCAACTAACTGCCCAGTATTTTTGAGGCCAATAGGTTAAGCCTAAGGAGTTTAGCCAAGATTCAGGAATAAAAGCCCACACAAGATATAGTATGAAGCCAAATTGGGAGCTTAAGAAAAGAGTAAAGCCATAAGTCGCTCTTTCTGGCAATGGCGACGGTGAATTTTCCACCATTTTCCCCGTGGCTTTAGATAATCTCGGGTCCTTGACGCGCCCACTCGGCCCCTCCCCACAGTTTGGCCCTGGTGACTCTTTCATGCTGTTTATAATATAAATGTATGTATATACACTTATGTCTCTTGACAAATAAACATGTAATACTAAGTTCCTCACCATACTTTGCGGGGAAAATGAAAATGCAGGCCGCTTGTTAAAAAATTATTAAGAATGTCAAGATGGTGCCAGCAGAGCATTCACCTGGCTCGGCGGCCTGATAACACCACACAGGCCAGACACCCAGGAAGCTGGCCCTGTTGCTGACACCGTGATACTTAATCTTTAAGGAAGAAAACTTCCAAACTGGCCCCCAAACTCCAAGATAAGAAGGTGTATTGACAAAATACTGCTGATGACCTCCATACATATTATTTATATGTGGACTAAAGACTTTGAAATATCAAGTATATATTTATATATATGTATAACAGAATCACTTTGCCGTATACTTGAAACTAACACAACGTTGTGAATCAACTAAATTTCAATAAAAACTTTTTAAAAATTAAAGACTTTGAAATATCATTTCACACTGATCTTTCCCAAGCCAGGTAAAACGAAAACAATTTATGGCATTTCCCCCACTCTGCTGGAAAGTACTTTATGACCCAGATACTATGTTCAGCTTTACAAGAGATCTTGAAAATTCATTGCTTTAGAAATATCTTCAGACACACCAGCTATTTTACCTTCTTCGTGGCCAAGCTGCTTATTTTTAGCTCTCTTCCTGGCCTCGATTTTATCCGTGTCTGCATTTACGGCTTCATAAACAGTTTCCGCCACTTCCTGCTGCCAGCGCTCAGAGATCACCAAAGGGAAGTTCTTGTAGAGTTCTTGGTCGCAATCAAGAAGCTTATTATTTTAAGAAATCAAGATATGTATGATTTAACATGCTTACAAAGGCAACAGATTCAAAAGTACCATAACTGGGTGTAGGAAGATAACTAGACAACAGCCTATAACCATTAAGAGACAATTTATTACTTGTCATAAACCTCCACCAATGACGATCGAGTGACCAAGGCATATACTGTACAACAACGGGGAAGATAGCCAGTATCTTACAATGACTGTAAATGGAGTATAACCTTTAAAAGTTGTTAATCACTATATTGTACCCCTGTAAGTTATATAATATTGTACATCAACTATACTTCAATAAAATCTTTTAAAAAGAAAAAAAAAAAAAAGAAAGACAATCTAACAACCGGGATCCACACACGGTGATATATTATGGGCACTTCACTTCCATCCCTGGGTCACTCAGATGCAGCCCAAGCTTCTACAGCATCTTCATAGCGTTTTTGCCAATGAAAACTAACATATAGAGGGTTTTCTTTAAAGGATGACAAGAATCTGGCAACAAAATAATTTCGATTATAGTGAGGATATTTTATTTGTGAAAACAGATCCCTATGGTTTTAGATACAGTTACAAGGGAGAAGCCAGGAGGGCTTTCTAACCACCCTCCCATTATTCTGTAAAGTGAGAAACACTAAAAGGTCCGCTAGGCCAAATTTACCATTTAGCCCACGAGCCTTCCAATGAATCCAAGTTGAACAGTATGATCATAAGTCTCGAGATACATGGAGACTTTAGCCAATATGGCCTTTCAGAGGTGCTGTAAGAAAAATTACACTTAACGATAGCATTTCTCTTCCAAACTATTACTCAAAATTCTTCATTCTTCTCCCTAAGTGAGCCTGTACTCTGAAAGCAAGCTAAGAAAATGGTTTTACAGATTTGAGTTACAGTTCTGTGGCAGAAAGACAAGTGATCCTGCTGATGGGAAAAAACAGCCCTGTCTTTCAAAAGCAGGGATCTCTCTAGACGCTTGACTCGTTCACTCCCTTGCCTGAGAGATAAGCACGGGAGAGAGACAAGTTATTTAGAAGGAAAAGGGAGAAAGACCAAGGGTGAGGCTCCTGCCCACAGGCCTTGAGTGAGTCACTGAACCACTGGAGGAACCTGCATCCTGGTCCCAATCAGGATGCTCTCCACCCACCCTCACTGACTTGTTATCCTAACGTGCTGATTCTGAGATCAAAATGTGTACAGTTCTTCCCCTTTCAGCTTTCTTCAGACGCCCAAACCAAGCCTGGAGCTGAAACCTTTGTGTGTCCTGAGTGTGAACACGCTCGTGCGTGTGTGTGTGTGGTGTGTGTGTGCGCGTGCGGTGCAGTGTTAGAGCACCAAGGTCAGGAGAGCACCCTGCGATGAGGGACACTGGGGCAGATTCTGCAGAGTTGGGCAAAAGTGAAAACACCCTCCTTTCCAAAGTAGTTGCTCTGAAATGGACAAGTCTGCTTTATATACAAATGGTTCCATCTCCTGTAAGGTCAGAGAGCCTTGGTCTTTATGACTCGGCCTATGTGAAAAATGAATAAAACAAAGCTCTACATGAAGTGAGCCTTTTTTTTTTTCTCCTTAAAGAACAATGTATTATTTGGGCTGCATTTTAAGAGACACAGCCTTCTCAGCTCTGGTTCCGGAAGAAGCAAAACCACCACAACAGAAACTCCTAGTGTACATGCCAGGAGGCTGACACAGGTGACCCACCCAAGAGAAGGCCTGGCAATGAAACCACTCACTTCACAGGCAAGCAAACCAATGCTCCTGAGGTTCCCTAAATGGCCCTGATTCCCTTAGGTAATAAGTGCAGATCTGAGGCCAGTGTGTCTGACTCCAAAGCCCAGAATACAGCTGACAAAATTGAAAGCGTGAGACTCTCTTTTGAACAACAAAATTTTCACAGGCTCCCACGTGATATTCGTTTTCCTTTTAGTGTCCTTTGCTGGAGAGAAGTATGTCTGATGACAAAATTCTACTGTGACAGCAGTGATCCTTTTAGATAACTTTGAAGAAGGACTATTCCCGAAGCTATAGGGTGGTCCTGTCTGTCCAGGCCACAGAAGATGCCGAGCGTCTGCACAGTGGCCACGCTGCTGTCCCCAGGGGAGCCACGGCTCAGACCAGGCCCTCTCCGCTGTGCTTCACCTGACCTTCCCCGCCACCCCCCACCCTGCCATCCTGGGAAACTGGCCACGTGAGCACCCCAATCGCCTTTACAGCTGCCTGGTAGGAAAGACCGGGGGGGCTGACGCAAGGCCACAAATACAGGCAGCTGAGAAGACGCGGGCAGGGGAGCCTCTCAGAGGGAGAAGCTGAGAAAGTGGGGGCAGAGAGAACTTGACACGTAGTGACACGCTCTGACTGGGCATCCAAAAGAGGGTGACTTTCTCCCATGACTCACCACCTCTAATTATGCCCTGTCTACTTGGAAAATAATGATAGGCACCAAAGTCTGAAAAATGCAGAAGATGCTATGTATATTAAAAAAAAAACAAACGTGATTATTTCACTTTTGATTGACAAATGCAAAATGATTCACGCTGTTTGCTCTTTTCATCCTGACACAGAGAAACCGGGGTATTTGGGAGAATTAAGATGACTGGCTGTCTGGCATGAGGCCAAGTACGTTTGCCATCGCCTGGCTGTATTTCCCTGCTTCATAACACGTCTGAGTTTTCTATCAACCACCAATCTATCCAAATCAATAAGAATGTGACCACTTTGCAGTTTATCAAACGTAAAATAGGTAGTCCAAAGAAAGCTGTCGTGGTCTCTAATTCAGGTCTTGACCTCTTCTACATTCGTCAAATATATGGATATTCATCTGTAAGTTACAGCCCATAAACAGGCCAGTACGAAGTCAATCATGAAGCCTGATTTCCAATTAAAAAATCCCCCACCCTCCAAAACAAAACAAAACAAAACCTGAAAGCAAGCATCGCCGGTGTACCTTGATGCCTTTGGTATCCTCTTCATCAAATGAGCCGATGTCAAAGGCGTCGGCCGCATTGACTTCCCCCCGGGGAGGGATCAAGGGTGGAGGGTACTGGAAGAGCCAGAGAAGAAAGGTTCAGCTACTAGGTGACTCAGGGCCCGGTCCCAACCTGCTATTCTATAAAGAGATCCCAGTGTGACACATCAAGGTGTCACAGTCCGTGCAGGGCTCATTCAAGCTCACACGAATCACAGTGCACAGTTCACAATGCCCCCAAAGGAGATGCAGCCCCACGACCCAGTTTGCTAGAAGCTTAACGCCTGCAATGGGGCAGGGTGGGGTGCCCCACACCCACAAACGTCCCGAGGCCAATGCTGGCCGAACCAGAGCCCGAACTCTATTCCTAATTAGGCAGGACTAACAGAGCATCATCCCTCAACGGTCTGAGTTGATGCAAAGATGAGTCCAAAGATGATCATCAACACTGAGAAAAAACAACAACAACTTGAATTTGGGGTGTTTTCCTGAATCAATGAGAATATTAAAAAGTAGCTTAAAATAAGCCAGGGGGATTATGCTACTATACAATCATGCTAATTCTTAAATTATGTGGTGCTGGGCTCAAAAGTATCTAAGTGTATGACAAACGTTTCTCGTACATTTTTACATATAAACAAAGAGGGAGAAGTTGTTCCAAAGGGAATGAACCATAAGGCAGCACGTGGATAGGAGAGCAAGAAGCAGGGCTGTGGATGGAGAGCTGGGGCGGACCCTGGAGACAGAGCCAGGACGTAGAGATGCATACAGAGATGCAGATGGAGAGCACAGTCGGGGTGGTACCCGGGGTGGGGTCCCAGCAGGAGTACCTTCTGCAGGTAGACTTGCTGCCAGTCGATGCCTCTGAAGAAGTTGTGCGTTTTTAGTTCCTGTGCACTGCGGGAGACAGGGAGTCACAGCAGTGGTAAGTAAATATGCATTCGGAAATCTAAGAAACGGTTTGCAAAAATTATCTCCTATTACAGAACACACAGGGACAACTATTTCCAGCTCTTTAAGACAGCACGTAAAATATGCTTCTTTCGAAGCAATCCAAGAAACACTGTGATGTTTAGAAATACTGCACACTGAGCCTAGGAATATGGTCCATGTGATACTTTACTGGGGATGCTTATCCCAGCCTGAGATAACCTAGGGGTTTTCACAGATTATATCTATATCTGATTCTGTAATCATGAGAACAAATTTAACTAAGAACTAAATTAGAGATCTACACATTAAAGAGATTTACAGCAAATGTCTACAAGTCCTCATAGATCAGATGGCAGGGATATGAAGCACCAAATATTAATTTTGAAGCAAACTAGAAATCTAGCAGAATAGTGCATGCCAAACCCCTCCCTAAACTGAAGAAACAGTCTTTCCCAAAGATCCCTGCTAAAGTTCAGTTCACATGGAACAGAAGAAGTTGCAGACTCTGAGGAAAACACGTGGGCCAATATACATATAGTTCCCATGTGATTCCCTCCGACCCCCTCTAACTGAAATGGAAGATTCTCAATGTATTGAAAGGAACTGTTCCGCTTTCCAGGTGAAGACGCTGAAAGGCAGAAGCAACGGCCTACCCGCGTCCGTGGCAGCCGAGTCGCTTACTAACGTCTCGCTGGAGCAAGCCTTCCAGAAGGGACTTCAGCTCAGGGGAGAAGATGTCTGGAAGTTCCACATTCTGGGGGTGGGGGGCGGGGGGAGAATACGATCTCAAAAATGCATCCAGGGAAACAGTGCCCTCACCCCCGACCAGATTTAAAGGCCATTTCTTGCATAAGGATAGCGTTTAAAAAAAAAAAATTGCAGATTCATTGCCAACTAACATTGACCCTAAAGAAACACAGAACAGTTACTCATCTTCAGAGTCAATCGACAGGCGGGGGCCAGAAGAATCAGGTCTCCTCACTCTTCTGCATTTTTCCTTTTGTTTGATTTCTTTAGTTTTGTTCTTGATTTTCTACATCTTGCTCTTACTGATTGTTAGCAAACCCTGATATTTGCCTTGGCATCTATTTCCAGTGTTTGAAGAAAGCTTTTTTTTTTTTTATACTGGTTGTGATGGAATGAAACATGAAAATTATAATGCAAAAAAAAAAAGAGTTTTTGACCTCCTTACCATGGTGAGTGTCATTCGGTCTATCTCATGCTTATCTTTGGTTTTATGTTGTCTGAAAGGGCTGTGACTGTAGAAATAAAGAAAATTCCATCACTAGACGGTTTCAGGTAACAGCAAACATTGTTGACTAATATTTGGGCAAGGTATTACGTTCTGTCACTGCTCATTTGAAACGGCAGAAATACAAAAGCCATAAACATATAAGCATTTCCGAGAAAAACTGATGATCAGATTGACAATCAGATATATTAGGTCCTGAAGGAGCAAAGGCTTATGTTTACTTCAACTCCTGAGCTTCACGTCAATGCAGTCATGGTACCAAAATATACTTTAGCAAATAATTTAAATAATAATAAATAAAATAATTTAAAATATCACTTGGAAAAAAAATTAGCAAACAGGTATTTATGAAAGTCACACACATGGCGTTTGTCACATTACTGTTTGAGATAATGGTAACTTTCATACTTTTTTTTTAGAAAAATGGGTATTAGTTCCTCGTACAATACAAAGAACTGCAGTCAAATCAAAACACGTCCAAGATGAACACACTTCCCCCCTAGAATCCAGTAATTTTAAGCACTACATTCCTTTGAGGATAAGAGATATAAACTAACCCTGTGCTCCCAGACCCTCCGGAGTTCTGAGAACTGCTCCCTCATGTCCTACTTACAAACAGCCCCAGACTTAAGAGTCAGAAACCCTGGGTTCACGCTGTGACTTGGCTGTTTGCCGGCTGTGAACCAGTCATGGAAACCTCCAGTCTCAGTCTCTTCATCTGTAAACGGCATAATGCAATTTCCGTCACCAAAACGGTGACGGGAACGAATAATGTACATGCTAGTAGCCGAGACAATGGCAGGATACGGTGGGTATCTGATACACATCTGTGAAATTAATAAGGATGAGTCTAACTTTACAAAATGAATGTCTGCTTGATCAACTATGTAAAGAAATTATTCTTACACTTGATTACATTTTTAAAATGCTGAATAAGCTGGCTTTTAAAGTTAACCTTAGATATCACTTATATATGGAATCTAAAATATGACACAGATGAACTTATCTATGAAACGAAAACAGACTTACAGACATAGAGAACAGATTAGTGGTTGTCAGTGGCGGGGGGGGGGGGGGGGGGGAGGAATGGATTGGGAGTTTGGGATTCGCAGATGCAAACTACTATATACAGGATGGATAAACAAGTTCCTACTGTATAGCACAGGGAATTATAGTGAATATCCTATGATAAACCATAATGGAATAGAATGTGAAGAAGAATATGTGTGTGTGTGTATATATATATAAATATATATATACACACACACATACATATATATATATATATATAACTGAATCACTTGGCTGTACACTAAAAACTAACACAACATTGTAAATCAACTATATTTCAATAAAATAAATTAAAAAAAACAAAGATACTCTTAGCATTAAAAGAGACTAGTAAACATGCAAACTAGAAAACCCTGGCCTTATTTATTTTGAAAATTAAAGAAGGGATATGGTTGAGATTTCTGATGGTAAGACATGCCTGTAAAATGATCAACCCTGTAGATTTATTTATAAGGCATATATAACATAATCTGAGGCAAGATATTATATAAAATAGTTAACTCTATAAAATGGATAAGGATGTTGGGCACATAAATCAATGTGATTTAGAAAAAAGAACTAAAACGTCCACCCACTCTTGCTACTGAATAAGTTAAACTATGACGATGATTCCACTTCAGAGTATTTATTTAAATATTTCAATTTTCACTTTGTACAAGAGAGGGCACTCTAACGCTTGCTTTCCTTCCTATGCAGTGAAAAACACAGTAATTTCCATCTCTTGAAAGCATTAATTTGGAAAACAAAATCTAAACAAGGTAAATTAGTACCAAGCAAACACACGCCAATCTTTAAAACAGATTTTGATTGGAAATAGTCTTTGCATCCTAATTGTTTCCAAGGAGAAAAATGTAAAATTACTGCATTTAAAAAGCAAATGGGATAGAATAACAAACTATACCTGTTGTTTATGAGATACTATAATTTTTAAAAACTTGACTTGTATCATTCTGTATGCAAAATACACAGAGATATTAACATGTTCATGGTTCAAGAGAAAAGGAATATAGGTTTATTAAATCTTACTACAACTTCAGTCTCTCTTCATGACACAACTGCTCCTACCCCACAGAGTTCCTTAACGTATAAAAGGGGATTGTGTGAAGGTCTCCTGTGTTTCGGCAAATCCATCTGCTTTGGCTCCTGTGTGCAAAGCCGGAGGACCCCTTCCTGCTCTCAACCCTCATGCGCTTGCCTGCATCTGATGCTGGAAGCAGAGGGCTGTGCCCAGACACTTGGAGAGAAGGACGACTGTGTTCTGACAGAGATGCTCCGTGCTAAATTTAAACACTCTTTCATGTGACCAGAGGGAGGGCTTTGCGAGGGGACGGGAGTTAAAGTTAGCGGTGCCAAAAACATTCCCGGCACACGGGCCCGATCGCTACAAATCCCATTTGATAAATATAGCTCTGCCACGTCTGACTCAATAAGAAACAATCGGAAATGCTTGTCGGATCTTCGGTTCTGGACTGTTGTGCTGAGAAAGTCTGGTCTTTCAAGCCCTGAGGCGCATCTGTTTCCAATGTCTTCTTGATTATTCTTTGTGAACAAAACCCAAGATTCTGTTTCTATTTTGGAAAATGTTAAAGAAAACCTCCTATAGTAATGATCTCCATTCTGAGGGAGGCACGTGGTGCTCGCAGATCCTGTGTGATCACAGCTGCTCCCCGACGCAGCCGCTTTAAATAGGAGACAGTAACGGGCCTGTCAACAGCTTATGACGTGGGCCAAGCTCTTCCAACAGCACATGCAACACTCCGGCTGCGTCGGGGGACGTTATGGGGATAGAATTCACATGTACAGTGGTCAGATGTGGCTTTTGAATAACAGAGAGAGTGGGAGAGCCGAAAATTTCCCCCCAAACGAGTTGGGAAATCGTTCAAGGCATGCTAAATGATGGGGAAACACACACACACACACACACACACACACACACACGCACGATACATCATTCACAGTGAAAAGATGAGCTCAGAAACAATCCATTTATAAATACAAGTGACTACAAATCTTTACGTCAAAAATTAATTTTAGGGCTTCCCTGGTGGCGCAGTGGTTGAGAGTCCACCTGCCGATGCAGGGGACACGGGTTCGTGTCCCGGTCCGGGAAGATGCCACATGCCGCGGAGCGGCTGGGCCCGTGAGCCATAGCTGCTGAGCCTGCGTGTCTGGAGCCTGTGCTCCACAGCGGGAGAGGCCATAGCGGTGAGAGGCCCGCGTTATCGCAAAAAAAAAAAAAAAAAAAAATTTTAGAATACCAAAAAGGTTGCATGTCACATCAAATGTGAGTTTTGAACCTAAGCCAATAGCTACCAAAGTATTTATAAACATTCCTGTTTTTCCCTATGGGAGCCAACTCGGCAACCTCAGGCAGAGCTCAGTTCTCCCCAGGCCACCACCTGGGCTCTCTCCTTGTGTCTGACAACCAATGGTGACAAGTTTAAGATCAAGGCTACTGTGACGTCAATTCTTTCCCTTCACAGAGAGCTGAACTCTAGATTGAGGATCATGACGGTGATTCCGCACATCTGCAATATGGACACCTCTTTATACACAGATGCTCTTCAGGGTCTGACAGTCAGCTGAAGTGGAAGCAGTGACCCCCACCCAACATACAGCCCTGAGCGGATGGGTCCATCACTGAGTCCAGGGATGCAAACACGTTCTCGGGCCTCGACAGCTTCCTTACATCCAGGTTCCTGTCCCTTGCACCCTGTGGGATCCTTCTAGGGTGTCACAACAGAACTAGGGGTTCAGACAAGTGTTTCAGCGGAAGCAATGGGGCACACTGGTCAGTGTGAGCAGTATCTGATCAGAGAAAACAGAAGCGAAAAGAAGACCCTTGGTGACCACTGGTCACCCTCACTGCGCAGATGTGGGGAGGAGGGGAAGAGACTTGCTCCGGGGCAGTTTCTCATCCTCAGCTGTGTGATCCTTCGTGGGAGCAGCGGGGGCCGCCCTGTGCACGGTGCGATGCTTAGCAGCAACCCTGGCCTCGACCCGCTGGATGCCACGTTGTGACAACCAAAAATGTCCCCGGGCATTGCCAAGCACTCCTGGGGTTGAGGACGAGCGCTGGGGAGTGGCTGGCGTGGAGTCTGGTTCATCCCATGAGGACTGATGCCGCGGCCGCCCCATGAGAGCGCCAGGATACCGGGGGACAGACTGCCTGTGAAGCCCGCACCCGGGAAGCTGTGTTGGCCGCGCTCTCCTCCCACCCCCTCCTGAGTTACCTGTTTCAGTTCCTTAGGCCCCTTGTGTCTGGGAAAAGACAGCTACTCGGGCTCCCTCTGTACAGTGTGTAAGAACTGAATAGGGTGCTTCTGTACGCCTGGATGGAACCTTCTTACCCCTCGTTTAAGCTGAGGGGACGAAGGCTCCATCGCCTCCAGATCTCACCATGATGCTTTGCTCCTGAAGGGCCCTCAATAAACATCAGCTTAATATGAACCACTGATACTTTATACCCATTGACGTTGGTAGTGATATGACCATCCTCCCAATCACCTTGAATCTAAACTCCTATCTGTCCATAGCCAAGCATCCACTGAAAAAACAAAAACCACTATGGACTGTAAGAACGATATTGTTAAGTCATTTGTGGCCTTTCTGATCCCAGTACCACAGCGCTACTCAAGCCTTTGCCTGGGTTCTTAGACATGCCTCCCACCAGCATCCTCTTACTGAAGAGCAACCCAACCTTTGCTTAAAAGATGCTTCCTTTCTCTGTCCCTCCTTTGCTTAAAAGCCCTCAGTCTCTGGGGCCTTAAGAACAAAGCCCCACCTGCACAGCATGGAATTCTAGGTAGCCCCCGGCCCTGCCCCAATTTTCTCCATCTTCTCATCTTCTCACTCAGCACACCTTCCCCATGACCAACAGCTGACCCCCCCACCTCACTCACAGGTCGTTGATGGGGAAAGACCACCTGCACCTGCTCCATACTGTCCCCTCCCCGTCGTCTACTTCCGCTCCAGGTCTTCATCCTGCCATCCTGTCTGTGAGAGAACACTTCCCATACCAACTCTTACGTGAAGTTGTCAGGTCGGCCCTGTGCTTCCAGGTTAGACCTGGTGATCCCATTTCTGCTCTCCCAGCACCGCCCATACAGCTCACGATTTTGTGTGTGTGTGTACCTATCTACTCTCCTCTGAGTTCCTCCAGGACTGTGTGTGGCTCCCCCCCTCCCTCCCTCCCTCCCCCACAGCATCAAGCACAGGCTCTTGCATACTGCAGGTACTCAATAAATGCTCACCGAATTGTATTTAAATCACTTAAGTCAAAAAATGTTTCCCCGCTCTTTGGTTTCAGTGCTCTCTCCATTCCTGGGATTGCCTTTTGAACAAGTATTAGGAAGAATGGCAGACGATCATACATCTTCGTAGGGAAGATTCGTCTATTCTCTTTGTTAGGCATTGGAAGGATTCTTGCCATTTTCAGGCTCAGTGGATGGTCACCAGGCAGTGACGGGGAGCTGGCTATCTGTGAGGCGGGACATGCCTTCACAGGGCAGCTCAAATGCTGAACGGACATTCTTGCGTCAAACTGAAGTCTGTTCCCTCCTGAAAACGCTCACTGTCTAGAGCTGTGCAGATGGGCACGCCTCCTTCAATGAGATGGGCCTTCCAACAGCTGCAGCCAACAGGATGGCTGCCTGAGGCACTGTACCCAGCTCTCTGAACCTGTCCACATGAGCCACGATTTCTAGCTGCCACCATTCTCATCTCTTCTTATCCATCCATCCCATCCCATCCCCATGACCATCCTCTGGATGTCTTCCTGTTGGCCAAGATTCCTCTCAATAGGGGTCACATCAAACATAATGCTTCAGTCAAGCCGGATCAAGGATGTCATAAAGGAATTACCACCTTCCAGTGCAGTCCTCCAAACTTGAACCATGACCAAGTAAGACGGAACTGGCTTTATCAGCTACAAATCACACTGCTGGCATAGAGATAACGATCAAACCAATTATCAGATCTTTTAAAAAATAGTGGTATATGCCAGATCATCCCTAGACTACACAGATGGACATTATTATAAACAGACAGAATTAACAATATTAAACAAAAATCAATAAACAAACAAAGCCCTAAATGCAAGATTTTGCAAGTTTCCCTGCCACATTCTACAACTGACTTTTGAATCCTGAGTTAATGCATTCAGCTTTTGCTGTTGTGCAGAGTTTTTCTTAAATCATCTCGTGACTCTCTAAGTGTGGATTCTAATCTCCAACCCCTTCTTCAGCGGGGACCTCAGTGAAGATGGTGTGTCCGGATGCACTTACCATGCATGCAGGGACTCCCGCTGGCTGGAGAAACATCTCGGGTGGGAAGTGGTTTTCTCTGATTTGCTTTGCAGAAACTCTCTAATTAGGTCAGCTAGTCTGATGACATGAATTAAGGCCATCCAGGCTCCACAAACATGATAATTCAATTAAGGACCAACAGGACCTGACTCTCTGAGCAATAATACAATTTTAGTTCCCAAGTGAATGCGGTGAGCAGAGAACAACTAGATTATCCAGGTCCTGGGGAAGCAGCCGGGGTGCTTGGAACCTAGTTTGGGGGGAAGACAGGGAATCCAGCCTCTTTTCAGATTGTGCTAAAGGTAATAAGAAGATGCAGCGATGCTCAATAAGGCTTTCTGAGGGAAACATGGCAAGTTTAGCAAACTACCAGGCCTGTGTGTTCATAGAAGCAACGTTACAGGGAGAATCCTGACTAGGAAATTTTAATGTAAACTGCTTTTTGTATCTCTGTGAATGGAGAATAATCAAAAACATACCTTAAACAATTCAGCGCTCTGTTAAAATTGGCTAAAGACTCTTAAAATTAACGGAAATATTAACATAATTTGTAAACATTCAATATGAGAACATATTTGGAGAGCGCTTTCATTCCATCCTCTTTCCGCTTGTATTTCATCGTCCCTGGTAGATTAGAACTAAGGGTCAAGTATAACAAATGAAAAACAGAGAATTACACAATTTCATTTTTGTTTTTTGAAACCTACAAATTTCAGCATGTTCACAAACAGATGCACACTTTTAAAACTGGTTCTCTTTGGGTGTGCATCCTTTCGTGTAAAAACTGCTTTAACCTCACAAGACAGTCATGAGTAATTAATTCCAGGGAAAAGAAATTCTACCCTCTTCGATTACCTACATTTAAAAATAACACTTATTCCCAAAATAAGACATCGATGGAAATATTCCAACAAAGTCTTGTTTCAGGTCTAAACGTGTTGGCATACCTTCCTGGTATGGAACAAAAACACCGAAAGCTTATGGAAAAGAAACTCTCACTTTTACGGGCAGAAAGAGCTGTGGGCATCGCCTGGATCAGTGTGTGGCTTAAAGATCACTGTGTGATCTAAAACGATATTAGCACCTAATAACATGTAAATATTTTGGATTTTGATCCAAGTGCATGCCATGGTGATGGTACTAAGAGGACGCATTTCACTCACCCTCTCAGAAGCTTGAAAAGCATACAACCCAGGGAGAACCAGTCAGCACTGCTGTCGTACGCAGTCCCTTTCTGCAGGACCTCGGGAGCCATGTACCCGTGGGTGCCCCTAGGGAGGAGAAAGGGTATGTGCGGTTATCAGTGCTTGCAGACCTTATAAAATATTCCCAGCTCATCAAGAGGTCTGAGCATCATTCATCAATGTCGGCAACTATGAACAAGGGGGAGGGGACGACAGTGCTGCCACCAAATATGATTCAGCAAACATCCAGTGGGAAAACGACCTTTCCTGTCTTCATTAGGATAGAACTGAATATAAATAAACTACCATATGAAATGAATATGAACAATGCGCGCACTCCACGGTCTCGGAGGTGAAATGTTAATCTCGGGAGTCCTTCCTCACTACAGCCAGGAGGAACCAAGGGCAGGCCCATTTGAGGGCTCTCCTGAGGAGATGTGTGGGGCCGGGGAAGGGAGCGGGGGGAGGGGGTGGTGAACAGTGACCACACCGTAGCGCTAGAGACCTGGAAGGGATGGGCACGGGCGTCCCCGTGTGGCGCCACCCTCCCGTGCTGAGGACCAGGGCTCGCACACATGCCCATCGTATCTCCCACCCTTCCACGGTCACGATGGTCTCCAAGGCAGGGCGGGCGTGGGGGGACAAGCCGACAGGTACGGAGACGGAGAAATCACGTATCCGGTTTAAAGAGCTGCTGACAGCTCAAAGGACTCAGCCAAACAAATGTGCAGGCGACTTGCAGGAAGCTGAGAAAAATCATTTGGGAGGACAACCATTTATATATAATATGTGTTATCTGCGACTCAAAATCCTTTCCCATTCTGCGACTCCCCACCCCTCCTTAAAGATCTGAGCACGCACTGTTCCAAGCGTGCAAGAGAGGGCTCGTGGGGAACTTTCAAAGACATGGCCTGAAATGGCCCCGAAAAAGCCTTTAACTGTAGCTCTGTTCCCATCCTCCATTGATTTTCTTCACTGATAGAATGGGTGATAAAATGACACCTTCATCCCACAGGGGTGCCGTGAGGATCACACGTATGTAACGGGCTTAGGGTAGTGCTGGCTCTTAAAAAGAACTCAACTTACGTTAGGGATTTTATTCTCTATCCTTATGTTATTATAATCCTTTTTAACTTATGCTTGGAAACAGTGAGAATCTGCTCCGAGAAGTGATCCTGGCTCAGCACTGGGCCCGATACCCTCTCTGCCTCCGAGTTCTATCTTGAAAGACTTTTCTCAAACAGTGAAAACGGGCACAGGTCCATCCCTCAGCAAAGCTCGCCATCCAGAAACCAAAGTCTGACAGCGTGAGGTCAGCAAGGCACGCTGTGAGAGTCAGAGATCTCCTCAAGGGGCCTCCAAGCCATTTTCTGGGGAGGTTCAACTTTGCTGTTGCTGGGAAAACCTCTGTGGTGACCTTTTTAACCTGCGATTCTCGGGATCAAAACCCAGTTCTGGGATGGGAAGATCTCAACGAGTATAAATGCGTGGGGTTAACGCAGATGACATCTCTGAGTGGACACTGGACACAGCAGAGCGCTAGACCTGCCCACCTCCACGGTTTTCAGCTTCTGCCTACACGGCAGCACCTAGCGCTCCCTGCCGCTTCCCACTGACGATCTGTGCTGTTCATGCTGAAAGAACACTTGAGCATTTGAAGACACGGTGACAGGGGACTGAGCTTTGTGGTCCTGGATAAAATAAGCTGGGACTCAATGAGTCACTGATGATCTGTTTGATTCCAAGAACAAAGTGTTTCTGTGTCATTTGGTGGCTGCTCCATGGTTCACTTTCAGTTTGTCAGAATCTGATTCCATCATTAGAGGGACTGAGTCTAAACCTAGCTGGAGAACCAACCACAACGCTGCTGTGCAGACGGGCCAGCGTCTGACGAAGTCCTGGCATCACACCTACGGCTTTGAAAAGACCAGAGAAGCCCGGTCTAGGGTGAAATTCTGGCCACAAATCTTTAGTCTCGTACCAAGTCGATCCTCTCAAAGCCTCAGGAGGTTCAGACAGAGTGTAAGGAACACAAGCTTTGGAGTCGGACAGAACTGGGTCTTAAGTCTAGCCCCACGATGTGCCAGGCATGTGACTTTGTTCAAGTTCCTTAGTTTCTCTGAACCTCAGTTTCCATCCCATAGAAGTAGATGATTATAACGCATGCCCTGTGGGTCCTCTGTGAAGATAACAACATATTCAGAGCAGCCGGCCACACATTCCTGGGACAGCCGATGTTCAACTCATGGCATGAGTGCTGTCCCCCAGACCGGTCACTTCCTGGACAGCCCCCGGGCTGCTGGTTCCAGGAGGTCAGGGAGCTCTTCTGCCTCAGTCCCCGCTGCATCGCCAGCACCTGGCACACAGCCAATGCGAAGTAAATACTTATTACATGAAGGAGTTGACTTCACCCTCACAAGTGTCACGTGAACTAAGCAGCATTGTTACTACCTCTTTATAGAGGAGAAAAATGAGGCTGGTGCCACGTGGAAGGAGGATTCAATCCCACATCTGCTGACTCAAAAGCCTTTGCTCTCAGCCATGACATGCCTCCTCTACTTAAAAATACAAAATTTTGTTGTGTGTTTATCCTTTTTAAGTAGTGGCCTCACTATCATCGTTTAAACATGAAAATCAACCTTCCCGATCCCATCCCTTTACAGATGCTGTTCAGCTATGGACAAAAGCCCGTCTTTCAGAGCTGACATGTGAATTACACTAAGAAGAGGGGGAGGTCCTGTAAGGGAATAAGTAGCTCTGCATCTGAAAGTTAATTCCCTTGGGAGATTAACTCTTCTGAGCTCTCGGATTCATATTCAGTTGTGACTATACTAAATTGAAGAAATTAGCATACCAAATAGCCGTGGCACTAAAAATTCAAATGATTCTCTTAAAAATGTCTGATGAACTCCCTGGGAGAGGCTTATACAACCCCAGGTTCTGGCCTCATAATTGTCAAGTGCGGGCAAAATGCTAAGGCTTTTATCACCATATCCCAGATTCTGTAGGAAGAGAGAAACATGGTTACAGAAACGGTGCTAATCGCTATTAACATCTGATCCGGGCTTTAAATGGCAATTCTGATTTAACGTAGCCCCTCATAAAGTACTGCAGTTTTAGAACCACTTTATTTTTAGTCCCACAAAAACAAAAACAAAAACAGGATTTATAGTTTATTTTCTGCACGGATGCATGAAATGAGACTCCTGGGAGTTACTTCAAGACCACTCAACACAGTAATGATGCACAATAAAATGGAATTTTAAGAGCTTCACTGCTAAGACTGATATATTGAAAAAGAAAAATCAAGCAAAAGTCACCTGTTTTTCCACAAACTGCACATATGTCCACATCTTCCACCCAGATAAACTGATACTAAAGAAATAGGAATAAAAACCAGTACGTATTCCGTTCTGCTTCTCCTGAGCCCCGGGGCATCTACTTCATACTCCTGTTGTCATTTTAACAATCTCAGGTTCAGGGAAGTCCTTGGGCCAGTGTCAACACTTGCAGAACAAGCATGGCCACTGCTGGAAGCAGCTTAGGGTCCCCTGAGAGGGGACAGGTGCTGGCCGATGGCCAGGGCGTCAGGGAGCTTCCTCTGCATGGTTGTTTAGAGGACGAATGTAATATTCAGATCTAACAATATGACCTGCATTAAAAGCTTGAACTGCAAGGAGATGATTTTTTAAATTAAAAAAAGAACTCTAATTTCTTTTTAGCGAAAAACCCCCAAACTTTTGAAAAAGAAGGAAAACGTAGATGGAGAGAGAAACCTGACCTCTGGGCCTTCCTTGGAAAGTTCTACACAATTGCCTGTGCACCTTCTTTGGCATATAAGCTTTCAGGGGTCTATTACTACCTCTACCCTATAGATAAAGAGACTGAGGGTCAAGCAGGTGAGCTGACTGCCTCAGGGTCACACGGCCAGCATGGATTTGGGTCTGCTGCTGAGGCCCCTATCTTTCCCTTAGACCACCCTGCCCCCAGGCAGCTACACTGTGGGTCCCTGCATGTTCCCCCAACTGGTGAGAGCGAGCACACCACCACCCTTATCTCCTCTCCCACAGCCTGGGATACGGGACCTTCCCCTGACCCGGCACTGCCACATGCTGAAAATCGCTATTGGCAAGAAAAAAATGGGGGAACAAATGACCACGTCGGGGTCTGAGTGAATAGGCAAGTTGAGTTAGGAAACGACAGAGACAGAGGTGCTATACTACTCACACACTCGCGTGCGGCTTCTTTTTGGAAAAATCGCAGGCAAGACCAAGGTCTGATATCCTAACGTGTCCGTGTTCATCCAAGAGGATATTTGCGGGCTAAAATGAAAGAGAAGGTGATCTTCAAGAGTCCCCAAGATGTCCCAGGGGCTAACTTCTAAAACTATTGGCACTTGATATCTCATTATTTTATCACAGTTCATTCCTACACATGAATCCTAGCATTAATTATATCATCACATCCAAGTGGGGCATGATACCGACAATGACATGTTTCATGTTAATTTCAGCAGGAAAGTGGTAATGACAGATGGGAAGGATTCTACTCATTTGATGATGGGACACAGGGCAGGTAAGACTGGAGGGTTACAACCACAGTCTATCGGAGTTAAAGTATTTCTTTTTCACAGCAAGAAGTGCAATCCAGCCAGAATGGTCAGTCTCTCCACAAAGGGAGTGAGTCCACAGGCTCCTTGGCCTCTGTAACTACTAGGACTTCAGAGAATGAAGCCACGAAGCACAGCACAGAAAGGAATCTTGTAAAAATATACAAATAGTGACCAAAGAAATCAAAATATTCCACAGTGCCGCATTAATCCCGATAAACGTCATTTCTGTTTATTAGTACAGAATCAACAGAGGGCCCTACCAAATGACCAAATATGATTTTGACCACAACTCTGATGAGACGTATCCATTAAGATTAGATTTAGTCAGCATAATCGTGGAAAACAAAGCTCTTCTCCCTAATACACACTGAATTACAGTCATCTTGATATTTTTCTGCTGGAGGTCAGCTATTGATTTGCTTGAAAGAAAAATAATGGCATGCCATTATAAACCTGAAGCGTGAATAGTCATGAATGACTAGAATTAAGTCTGAATAGAAATTGCATAATACCATTGCCTACTAAATAGCTTAGAAGACAAAAATACTGCATCAAGATGATTAGAAACCAGTTATAGATTTAAATTAAAATGTATCACAACGGCGCTTCATGGGCCTTCGGCGTGTATTTTATTCTTCTGCAAAACTCACCATGAGGAAATAAAATGTCATGTGCCAACCAGTGTCTAATTATTTCTAATGTGATGAAAATACTTTTTTTCTTCTTTATGTTCATATGAAGAAGGCTAAGGGAGTAATTCTTTAACCTTGCAGGAGGCTTTAAAAGTTACAAAGTCCCTTGTGAAAAACATAATATGCCCAACACTAAAATACACCATTTTAGATTCTTAGGAGGTAACCTTTAAAAGCTAATCAAAACACACGAGCAAAGGAACATCATGTGTACATTTTAGCTGGTTAACCTGGGTTCAGGTTAAGAAGGAAGCAGAGAGGAGGCAAACCCACTCTCCTCCCAACCTCCTTGGGAAGTTGCCATGGCTATCATTTTTCTTCTCACCATTATTTACACCTTTATATATCTGCGCGATCATTTCTATATAGTTTGTCAAGGTCCCGTTTATCTCCTCCCCCATCTTCATGCGGCTGGCTAGACGAATATCACCGCGGATGTACCAAGCAAACTCCCAACTCCCTCCTTAACGCAGAACCTGGGACCAAGCATCATGGTCTGGAATGGAAAAACTCAGAACGCGCTTATTTCCTTTTTTTCCAAGTCCAGTAAGATTTTAAAGAGAACCACAGTGAAGAAGCCCAAGCATGGAAGACTGGGGCTATGTAGTTCAGGGATTTGAAAGTCCATTAGTGATTTTTTAAGGCAAATTCAAAGCAATCTGAGGCTCAGAGAGTGCCCTTTGGGGGAAATTCTCCAGGCTGTCAGCCACTCTGCCCTGATCGGATCAGGCTTGCCTCAAATGAGTTATAACTCAGCCCTTCGACGTGTTAGCTCACAGGTAGATACTTCCCGTAAGACATGTATGTTCTCTGCTAGTTCGCCTTTGTGCACCTCCAGGTCTCGCACTAAGCCAGAGCCAGCTGCTTAGTGAACATGAATGGAATTACAATCAATTGCAAAATGGGCGACAACAAAACACCCCTACCCTGCTTTTCACTAATTAACCAATTGAAGTTTTTGAGTTGGCATATGTGCTGCACCAGGCACGGAGGTAACAGGGACAAGTAGGATGGAGTCCTTAGAACAGAGTTCAGAGTCTGGAGGAGACCGACATCACAAAGGTGATGCCTTTATCGGGGCTGAGACGAGGAAAATGACAGGATACCATGAAAGAGGTGGAAACGCCTGTTAGACCACAACTGCAATACAACACCTATTGCACAGGTCCGATAAACAGAAGGAGTCTGTCCAATGGCCTTACCTTCAAATCTCTGTAAACGACAAACCGATTGTGCATGTGTTCCAGCCCCAGGATGACTTCTGTGGCGTAAAACCGCATCTCCTTCTCAGAAAACACCCCGTGCTGTGAAAGGTGATAGTGCAAATCGCCCCCTGGAATCAGAGACGTGGAATTTAAATTCAGTGCATTAATTTAAAGGGAACAAAAACCACTGTCATCCTGCATAGTTATGACAGTCTAAAAAGGTAAACTATGCTTCTGCTTTGTCTCTCTCTCTCTCTCTCTCTCTCTCTCTATATATATATATATATATGTCATTGATTTCTGTAATTTGACCAAATGCTTTAAAAATTCTAGAGAAAACTAAAACATTGAGAAGACTTAGATGTGACAATGGCCAGGACGATATGAAACAAAGCCACCGTTCTCTGACAGGTACCACAGCTCCCAGATGTACCATCAAGGGGGAGGGAGGGTTAGCTAATCTGCTTTGATTACTTGCGTTCTGGCTAATAACTGAATCAACCCATGTAGTGATCCAGTAGGTGGCTTAGCAACTCATTCTGTGGACAATAAATAGTAAGGAAACAAAACAAACACATTGATCATATTGATAGATATATGAGAAAGCAAATACAGCAAAATTTTAACTGGTAAAACCCAGGTGGTGTGTATTCGGGTGTCCCCAGTAAAATTCTTTCAATTTTGCCATATGTTTAGAGTTTTCATAATAAAATGTTGGAAAAGGTAAATCATCATATGGCCTCAAGTTACAGAGACACAGAAGGCTACAAACAGGGTAAGGGAATGTTCTTATAAAGTATAAAAGAAGAGCCTCAATTGATCTACGAAAGTTCATGTGTGTCCAACTTTATTGCCCTTGATTTTATAAGTACCTTCCTGTTCACACACACATATTCCTGTATAACCACTACCAGATCAAGGTGTAGAAGATTTCCAGCATTGCTGAAGGCTTCCCATGCCCATCCCAGGCAGTATATCAGCTCACAGCCCCTAATTAAAGCCAGTCGGACTCTATTGTAACCTCTCCCCCCATAGATTAGTTTTGCCAGTTCTGATGGTCACATAAATAGACTCACACAGGGGACATGCTGCTGTGTCTGGCTGTGTCTGCTGATTATAATGTGTGTGGAAATTCCTTCACGCTGTTGGGTAGGTCTGATTTTAAATCAAACACTCAAAACGTAATAAAACTTCAAGTGAATTTCAAAAAAGGTATTTCATTTGTTGAACTGTACATCTTAATTTCAGCTCTCGTTACTAAAAATGCTTTGAGTATATATCATGTCACTTTCTAGTATTAAAAAACTACTTTTCTAGCTAAAACTCTTTCATCATTCTCTGGGTCATCAGTCACAGTTTAAAAGATCAATGTACAGTGGAACTGGGCTAAACGCATAGAAGACTGGGCTAAAATCTGTCCTGGCTCAAAGTCAGTCCTTCAAAGTTGGTTTTTAAATACATTTCTATCTTCAGCCTATGTATCTTTAGGAGGCATTTCATTCCTAAAAGTTGCGGGCCAGGAACACGCAAACTAAACATCCAGGCCAGTTGCATTCCAGAAAATCAAGTTTCACTGTATTTTAACTATTTTATGAAAATCTTTTCTAGAAAATGCAACTGCCTGGGGAGAGACTGGGAGGGCCAGAGGGCAATGGCAGTCAACATTTTTAAATGAAGTTGAACTGAAAATTGAAGAATAAAAGGTTTCCTTAAACTTCAGGAGGAATTTAGTTACCTGAAAGACCCAAATGGCCAGTCTGTCGGGAGCAACGCAGGCTAAGATAAAACATCATGAAAACACAAACAAACAACATCATGGCAAAGTCTTGCAGTGTATTCAGACTTCCCAAGGCTTGCTCACCGTTCATCAGATCCAAGATGAAGCAGAGTTTATCTGGCGTATGGAAGGCATAGGTCATACAGACAATGAAAGGACAATCCTGGAGTGAAAAAAATATATATAAGAAAAGCAAAAGCTGCCCTGGAAAGCGCATCTTCTGCCAAACACCATCTACACTTTTTTTTTTTATCCATGCCACTGCCCCGTGCATGAAACACAGACACCTACCTGGTAAGTTTAACAGACCCAGGAAAGTGGGTCTGGTTCCGTGGAAAAATGCACAGAGACACAACACTGCTAATTAGAGATGAACTCAAAGGTGCTCTGTCACTCTGATTCAATCATGACTCCTCTATCTACATCTTCAAAAGACTCAGATTCTACAGAAAAATATTACTGCCTTACTAGTCTTTCTGTTAGTCTACATTTCAGTTCTGGCTAGTCAAGTATCCATTTCAATCTCTGATTCTGAGGTTGGAAGAACCATACCATGGGGGGAAATGTTATCTATATTACTGTTTTGAAGCACTGGGAATAAAAATGAAATTAAATTAGCTTTTGAAAGTGGAAAAATGTACCAGAGCCGAGGACAGAAAAACTCAATTGTAAAGATGCCAATTTTCCCTCAGATTAATCTCTAGATTCCATGCACTCTTAATTAAAATGAAAATTGACAAACTGATCCCAAAATTTATACGGAAATGTAAACGGCCAAGAAAAGTTCAGATACACTTGAAGAAAAATAAAGCTGGAAAACTCATAGTGCTAGATATCAAGGCTTATGGTAAAGCAACAGTAATTCGGTATGGAACTAGCCCAAGGACAGACAAATCGACCAGTAGAACTGAACAGAATCCTGAAGTAGACCCACATGTAAATGCTCATTCAACTTGTAATAAAGTGACCCAGCAGGGTAGGGGGAAAGCATGGCCTTTTCAATCAGTGGTGCCGGAGCAACAGGCTGTCTGTACAATCAGCTGTGGACATTCACCCCTACCTCACACCACACACTAACTTCAACCCCAGGTGGATATAGACCTCAAGGTAAAACAATAAAGCTTCTAGGAGAAAACCAAAGAGAACAACTTCAGGACCTTAGGGTGAAGTAAAGAATTCTTAAACAGGCCACAAAAAGCACTAACAATAAAAATATTGGTAAGCTAGACTAAAATAAAAGTAAGAACTTCTGTTCTTCAGAAGACACCAGTAAGAGAGTAAAAAGGTGAGTCACAGAATGGTAGAAGATATTTGCAATCCATATATATCTTGAACATATAAAGAACTCTCAACAATCAATAAAGAAAAAGCAAACAACCCAGTAGAAAAATGGCAAAAGAGCAACAACAACAACAATAAAAATAATAATGTAGGCACTTCACACAAGAGAGTATCAAACGGCCCGCAAGCCTATAAACAGATGCTAGGCCTCAGTTTTCCCTAAAGAAACGCAAATTGAAAATCACAATGTGTCATCACTAAAACCCATGAGAATGGCCAACGTTAAATAGACTGACAATGCCAAGTGTTACAAAGGTATGGAGTTAATGGAGCTTCCAGTATGGCGCTGGGAAGGCAGAATGGTACTACCACTTTCACAAGATGTTCAGTGGGATCTGCTAAAGTTGATCACTACCTGCAAAGCCTATGAGCCAGCATTTCTACCCTGGGGTATTTACCCAACAGCAATCTGGACTCATGTGCACCAAGGACATGAGAATGGTCCTCATGGCACTATTCAAAATAGCCCCAAACCAGGAAATAACCCCAATGTCTACCAACAGGAGGATGGATACACGAATTGTGGCACATTTATATGGTGGAATACTATAGAACAGGGGCCACCAAACATTGTCTGCAAAGGGCTGGACAGTAAATATTTTAAGCTTTGCAGGCTTCATCCAGTCTCTATCACATATTCTTCTTTGTTTCTTTTCTTTACAATGCTTTAAAAAGGAAAAAAACATTCTTAGTTCATGGGCTGTGAACACAAGCCAGATTTGGTCCCTGGGCCACACACATAGCCTGGTGACCCCTGCTATTTAGCTACAGAAGGCGCTGTTGCTAAGAGCAACGACTCAGATGCATCTCACAAGCAGCACTGAGTGAGAGAAGCCAGACACAAAAAGAGTACATTTATATGAAGTTTCAACACGGGCAAAGGTAAATTACGGTTTTAGACATCTGGGTAGTAGTTAGCTTGGGCGTGGGGTGAGTGGCTGGGAGGGACACAGGGAGACTTCTGGAACACCGGTAACTTTTTATCTCTTGACATGGGTGCTGGATACACACACGTGTTCCCTGGTGAGAATCCATCAGTGCCCCACTAGATCTAGAACTAGGTTCATTGAGATAAATACACAGTGTACACTTGCCACTCAACTGATTCAGATAACAAATGGCATGAAATATCTATAATCACTTTCTTAACAGAAGCAAAGAATTATTAAATTCCACAGAAAGTATTCAAATTTCAACGGAATAATCTGAAACAGAATTCACATTGTTCATACCTGTCGATCAAGGGCATACAGATAAATCTGTGTTAACACATTCCTATGTGCTCAAGATTCATGAACTTGAACTCAATTTTCACAAATCTTCTGGAGGAAGTTACTCCAGAATGAATGACAAAATTCATTTTGTGGTTACCTAGTTTTCCTGAGAGGTCTGTTGAGAGGTGTTAGTGTTTACTAATGTTAAGATATATTTTGTGTTAAATAGGTAAAATAAGGGTGTTACCCTTTATCTGTTAAAAGCCATGTGGTTCTCGGTGGGCGGGTACCCTCCTACTTGCAATCCCACCAGTGTTTCACCAGACCTTTCCATAGTCTGCTGGCGATGGCTCATTCTGCTCCAAATATCATGCTTCTTCCTTAATGGGGTTCCCCACATACTCTGGTTCCTGATCTGATGAACAATTCATCTCTAGAGCAGAGAAGCGCGTGGACCAGGAACTTAGTAAAGCCTGGGTCTTTCCCAGCTTGAGAGAGCAACTCCACTCACTTCACCCAGAGGACAAACAGAGCCTGGAAAGGGGGTATTTCTGAACATGATGGTGTATGATCATTCTAATGACAGCCCTGAGAAAACTGCAAAAGGTCAAAGTATAGTTAAGATGCTACGTTATTAAGATGGGACATGAATTGGAGATTTAGAATCATAGGCCACCGGAGTAGAAAGGGCTCTTAAGAAAGAAAAAAAAAAAAAATCACGTGGTCCAATTTCTTTATTTTAAAGACAAGGAAACTAAACTCCCCACCCCCTAAAAGGGAAATGTCTTGCCTGAGGTCACAAAGGAATTTGGCAGCCAGCCAAGATTCAAACCCCAGCTCTCTGACCCTGGACTCTTGGCAGAGATGTCCTATGTTACCCTACTTACGAAGGCAAAGTTTCCATAGCAACATGAAATAAAAGCTCCGCTGAAGGGATTTGACTTGGTTACCTCTACAGAATTTGCTGACCATGATCCCTCATCTCCCAGGCCCCGAGCAGGTACCATCTTGAGTCTCAGGTGGGGTCCGAGACACAAAGAACTGAACACTGACCCAAGTGGACAAACAGGCAGCGGTTTAATGATGGTGTTGGTACCGTTTCAAAGATAACTGTGGTTAAGATGTTCTGCCTTGATTACAAATTCAAGGTAAATAAGAACTAGGGGGTTTTTTACAGGTGGATACTTAAATAAAAGCTCTTCAGCAAGGAACTGTCTTCTTTGATTTCCTACCTAGTGAGCAAAATAGACTGCATTTTGCAGGAACTTAAAACTGCGATAAAATAGACCGTAAAGTAATCCTTCAGAACATTTCTCTACACTGCAGTCAGAGGAACCTTTTCAGACTCGCAAGGCTTATCATGTTATCTTCCTGCTTCAAACACTTTGTTTCCAACGGCTCTTAAGATTTTTTAAAACTCCTCAGTACTGGCCCAGAAAGCTCTTTCTGGTCTGGTCTGGCCTCTGTTTGCCTCTCTCCCTTACAACTTCATCTTGTGGTCCTTACCCTATCACTTGTGACCCCACCTCTGCCGACCTTCTGTGACTCTCCAGAACTTCCGTGCTCGGGACCCACATGTGCCCCAGCACCTCCTCTGACTTCAGAGGAGCGTTTGTGGACAATACTTCCGCCCTGCTCAATGCCTTCTGAGCACCGTGGGCCTGTCTTTCCTACCTCTTGCCACGTGTTCCAATGATCAACGCGTTTGTGAGACTGGTCTGAATAAACACCAGCTGCTCTCTCTCTATGCAGCTCTATAAGAACAAGGACCAAACTAGGGTTTCAGGACCCCCGTCTCGTAGTGGAGGGCCCGGCACGATCTAGGTCTCAAGTATGGATCAAGGAATGAGTGAGCAATGCTTCTCATGAACAACACTTGACTTAATTAATGAAAGTGCTGACGGCTCCCCCCAGTCATGGACATACGTGTCCTTGATTCCCTTTTTACTACCCGAAAGTTACAGAATAAAACTGGGAACAGTACTTCCTACTATCTCTTTGGGGGATGAGAAGTAGGAATCCTCAATTTGAGAATGAAAGAGAAAAGCAACCTTCTAGTAAATAGAAATCTCTGATGGGTGACTCTGGCTCATTTTCATGCCAACACCTTAGGAAATCATACTGATACAGGCCGATCTAAAGCATCCCCTAAGGAGGCAATTTTAAACTAAAGATTACTTAAATCCTATAAACCGTAGCCTTTCATTGGCAAAACCAATTCCAAATAACTTTATTACAATTCTTTCAATTCTTTACTACAATTCTTTAAATTATATACTTATACATGTTTAAGATGCTAAACAGTTTTGATATTTGAATAAAAACAAGTCTTTTAAATTAGCTCAAAGCAGTAGCTCAATATAACCCCAATTTTTTATTTATTCCCTTATGGGTAGACCAGTGAGGAGCTCTACAACTACTTAACGACTCTCCCTCACCTGAGTAAAACAAAAATGCTACATGAAAATTAAAATTGTACGTATATTTTTCCAACGCCAAAAATTTTTTTCCATAGGCTTTCCTGTGAATAAATATCCAAGGCTTTGAGATAACTCATTAAAAATTAATATTTTAATAAAGCACTTAAAATCTGCAGTAAACACACATCCATGTCTGAAATGAAGACACAGACATTTCAAGAGATACTAGAAGCCAATGCTATTCACGTTGATTCCAATACAGTGTGCAGGCCACTCAGATTCCATTCCAATCAGTTAAAATCTTGGCCATGCACACAGGGTAACTCTTATTTGAAATGCTTAATGTCCATACGTTGGCAGGTAGAGGCACATAATTAGACATTACTATTTATAGCAATGGCATTTTCATCTGTTATAGTTGAGCTAAATTATGATATTCATTGGCTTCGATAGCAAATAGACTTTCCAGAACCACTTAAAACTAATGCTAGAATAATATAAACACCAACACAATGAATACAGGTGACAAACAACAAAACATGGAGCCTACAAAGGGATGAGAAAAGAACACTGGGGCTGTCCAGGGAGTCCGGGGACTCTGGGCAAAGAAATGATGTCTCTGGGTCTCAGGTTCCTTGCTATCTAACTGAAAGGAATTCTTTGAGTCACCATTAAGATCTGAGTCTTTCAAAACCTTTGTGTGAAGATGACCTTATTTAGAACCCAGCTATGATAGTTGGAAGCACCATCCCACCTCCCCTGGGGGCCCTTGTCTCACTTGCCAGGACACATGGGCACCGCCCAGGTTCCTGGGATGGTGGGTTTTTCTGGGTGTCTTTATATACATCTGTACAGGTAAATAAAAGCCGAGGTTTTGATCCTGGGTGATACTACTAACAGGAAAAGAAATCAGAACGGGACACTGCTTTGCAAGTCAAGATGACACAGCGTAAAAGCTTGCTTTTACACATGCCGAGCTAAAAATGACAGCCTGACATGCAAATAAAACATCGAACAGGCAGAAACGTAGTGCTGGAAATGGAAAAGGCCAGCGTCCACAGCAGGTAAAAGTAGCAAGTGCTGAGAAGATAAGGTTCCCTCCAAATGAAACACGGCCTGGGGAGCACCCTGAAGGGACAACTGGGGTTTGACTAAGCCAAGTCACTTCCTCTCTATCAGTTTGTGAAGGATGGGAGCTACATTTCTCTTACTTTTTCTTCTCTGGCTTAGTCTTTCTCAGTCACACAGCCAATTCTTAACTATACTCAAGTGATATTTTTTTTGTCATTGATATGATTATTTTCTGCCATCTCTGCAACCATATTCCACAAAGAAGGAAGTCATAAATACTCACTAAAGGGACAAGTTGTCAGTGTGCACAGCGATGGTGGCTAGTACGTTCCTAATTCCCAAATTAGACAGAGGTAATACCTGAATTATTCTTTATACTAACTTAGGCTGCTGCTCCCTGCTCTAAATTCTAATCCCCCCAAGAACTGGCTAGCCGCATAATTCACCAGAAAAAAAAAAAAAAGCCTGTATTTTAAATAAATTGTCCTGATACAGAAACCAAAAAACAAACAAACAAACCCAAGAGTGTTGAAAATTGAATACTTACTCCTGTGCTCACCAGGGACAACATGATCCTTTCATTTAAGGCTAAGGTTTCTCCTTGTTTCATCTTGATCCTCTTCTTATCCAAGCATTTCATCGCATACCTAGAAACATAAATATTATTTAAAAATCTGCACTGAGAAAACACCTAAACGGATTAAACGATGCGCATCATACTGGGGGAAGTTTCTAAAGATGTGCTAAGTGTTTTAAAGAAGCAAAATGCTTCTAAGAAACTAAGGAAATCTGAATCAAGTGGAGACTTCAGTCAATAATAACAAATTTGTTCATTCATTGTGACGAGTGTCCCACACTAAGTAAGATGAGGATACTGGGCATGGGGTACATGGGGTACATAGTACATCCTGTACTATTTCTGCACTTTTTCTGTAAACCTAAAATAACTGTAAAATAAAAAGGCTATTTTAAAAAATCAAGCAATAATCAAGATATTTCTATTATTATATGAATTGATGTTTCAGTTAAATAAGAGCATAAAGTAGATGGATATAAAATTCAGGGAAATAAATTTTGTATGTATTGCCGCTGCCTAGTACCACTGTGTGTGTGTGTGTGTGTGTGTGTGTGTGTGTGTGTTTTGTGGAGGTGCTGTACATGTCATATTTAGCATTTAGGAATTGTGAATTCAGCACTGGTCAAGATTTAATAAGCTCGTAGAGTGTAAGACTCTAAAATGTTGATGACTGACCAAATGGGAAGGGAAAGCGTGCGTCCAAAACTCCGTGTCCTAAAATGGCACTTTATTGATTTGTTTTAAATCTATACTTAAGTTGTCATATTTCAAATAATAAAAAGAATCAGTAAGATTTTTATATTCAAGTTATATTAAAGTTAGTTGAGAAGAAACCGCTGACAGCTTAAGATTTTTGAAGATTTGGAACAAACTCACATTAGGGAAATACAGACATGTTACTCAGCACACTCTGTAATTACAGGTTAAAGAAAACAGATGCTGGGCTTCCCTCGTGGCGCAGTGGTTGAGAGTCCGCCTGCCGATGCAGGGGACACGGGTTCGTGCCCTGGTCCGGGAAGATCGCACATGCCGTGGAGCGGCTGAGCCCGTGAGCCATGGCCGCTGAGCCTGCGCCTCCGGAGCCTGTGCTCCGCAACGGGAGAGGCCGCGACAGTGAGAGGCCCATGTACCGCAAAAAAAAAAAAAAAAAAAAAAAAAAGAAAGCAGATGCTTTTTCAGCAGGACAAGGGAAAGCTGAAAGGAAATTTTTACAAGGGTTCTGGGGACTTGAGAATTTTGCATGCATGACTAAACTCCCACTGATACACTCTTTCACAACACCCAGGTATACCAGTTGTCTGGCTGTGGTAGGACACACAAAATCCACTTATTCCTAACTTACCTACAACTTATAATGTTATGAGTTACAGCAAAACAGAGATAGATGTTCAAATTTGATATTTTTATCCACTCTTCCAGGAGTTCTGTATGACAAATCCATTTGCGAGACATTGATTGGCTTAATTATGGGATCAAATATTGGCTTAATTATGGGATCAAAGCCCAAGAGAGCACACATGAAGTGATGCGTTCTTGAAATATTTTTTATGATAAAGAATTTTCAAAATGCCTCATACTACTTCTATCACCACCCTGCTGTGACGATGTTTAATAAGACCTTTGGATTGCAGACCACAGAGAAGGTGGCACCCACAGGTCTTGAACCCCTCAGAATAAGCAAGCTGAGGGCCTCCCGCCCCCAAGGGCAGGTGGCAGGTCACTGTCACCGGCAGCTGGGAGGCTGCAAAGGACGTGCTCGAGGGTTCATGGGAGCTGAGCTTGGCCACTTCCTAGCTGTGTGACTCCTGAGAAGCGTCTACCCTTAACCTATAAAATAGAAGACTATTTACCATGCCCTGGCGGTTTCCGAGAGTTGGGTGAAATCGTAAATGTGTATGAAGAGACAAATTGATATTATTTACTTCTAACAACAACACGTGACAGACTGGGCATCCTCAACACCTCGACAAGCAGTTATGATGAAGTAAAACTAAAATTTAGTGAAAGGTAACGAACGACAAGTAAAGTGCATCATTTAGGACCAGAAAGCCCACCGTGCAGCACAGAACTGGAAGGTACGTTTTCTATCACCCCAAACTGCACATGCTAAATCACAGGTGGGTCAGAAGAGAATGTCTCTCCCCTGCAAAGCAGAGAATTCTCTGCAGTCTGATCGTACTGGGAGGCCATACATAACACCCCTTCTTGGCCACCTCTGGATTCCTGGCTCTTCACCCACGGCCTGAACCACTGCAGGCTCCCGATGCACGGCTTCTGGTTACCTTCCCATTTAGCCCTAAGAGGCAGCAGTTCCAGATCATCTCGTTTGCTATGCTTTACAAAATACAGCCTATTTCCTTCTGAGGTAAATTACTGCAGGAGTGAGATCACGGGCTTCCATAAATCTACACAGGGGTTTCCTTTTGATGCGAGCATAAAATTCTCTTAATATTCCCAGCAAAATATACGAGCCTAGAAAGCTTACATTTTTCCAGTGTCTGCTTTCCTGCAACCATATACTTCACCGAATCCTCCTCGTCCAATAATCCTATGTACGCTGAAATCATTCATGGTCAACTGTGAATTCAAAATGCGACATGGAAACGTAAAACTGCATAAAAATTATGCTGTTGTTTTCATGTAAAACATATACAGTTATTAAAATAGCGATTCAGATAAACCTGCCCTTTCCGTGACTGGTCCCTCAAACTGAGAGGTGAGAAGCACAAGGTGGCAGGACATTCTAGAACCACCTTCTATGCAAACTGCACAGAATGCACACCACGGAGGCAAATGGGAAGATGACACAGTGGTAGCCGAGTTAGATTGGTTTTCCGATCTCATAAATCTTATATTGGACAATGTACGCTTTGAAGACAAGTGAATGTGAAATTTCCACTCAAAACACAAAGCAACATCAGCTATCTGAAGTCTAAAGTTTGGGGACAGTTCAGCAAGGCCAGGAACGTAATGGTAGAAAAATAGGCCCACGTCAAGGCCATCTATGTTTTCCTAACCGTGGGCCATATGATCAGAAAGCCCAACAGATGCTGGCCGTGTGAATGTTTTATCAATAATGTCAGTGAGTAGAGAGGACTCATGCTGGGCATGTGAGCATGAAACCAGACCAAGTGTGAGTAACTCTATGAAGAGGCTTTATTCATAAGCACTTTGTCAGTATCATCCCAGCAATGCCCTGCTTCCTAAGCAGTTTTCATGGCATCAGACAGTACAAAGGCAGATAGATAGTCCCACGTTCGTGGTAAGAGGCCATCAGATAACAGCAAATGCCTACTAGTTTATGTATCCTGGCAAATGAAGGGTCAGGTGCTTGAAGGGTTTCCCCAGACAACCCTTCAAATATCATGTCTGCAGCCAGGGAGGGGCATCTGGCCCACTAGCTTCATGTCTGGTGCTCAGAGGACATGAGGACGTGAAGACATGAGGATACCACGTCTGCTAAAGGAACTCAAGCACAAGGAAGATCCACAGCAGACATAAGGGATTTTTTTTTTTTTGGCCGTGCTGCGGCATGCCACAGCAACAGACCAGGGATCAAACCCGTGCTCCCTGCAGTGGAAGCATGGAGTCCTAACCACTGGACCACCAGGGAAGTCCCAATAAGGGATTATTTTTAAAAATGTGTCACTGCCTCTTGCTTCTCAATCCTGCCAGGAAATGGGGTGGAGAGAGGAGGTTTAGAAGAAGAAGAAGGGGCTTTCCTGGTGGTGCAGTGGTTGGGAATCTGCCTGCCAATGCAGGGGACATGGGTTCAAGCCCTGGTCTGGGAAGATCCCACATGCCGTGGAGCAACTAAGCCCGTGAGCCACAACTACTGAGCCTGCGCGTCTGGAGCCTATGCTCCGCAACGGGAGAGGCCGTGATAGTGAGAGACCCGTGCACCGCGATGAAGAGTGGCCCCCGCTCGCCGCAACTGGAGAAAGCCCTCGCACAGAAACGAAGACCCAACACAGCCAAAAATAAATAAATAAATTAATTAATTAATAAAAAAAAAAGCGGAAGAAAAGACCCCACTTCTTCCAATAGTACTGCTCAAGTAAAAAACTAAAAAAAAAAAATCCAGTTATTTCTTTTTCTCAGTTGCAAACCTATGTGAAGGGAGAGCACGAAGGAAAGGGGAAGAGAAACGCACACTCTAAAAGCGAAGTAAAGAACATGCCCTAGAATTACTGACAGTGAAAAGCTAACAGAAGATACAATGCTAAGGGGTTAATGTCAGAAAGTAGCCTGTCTTTGAGGACTGCTTTTATCATTCTCAAAATAACAAAAAAGATGAAACCGTGGTCTAGTAAAAGATGTCATCATGTTTATTACATCATTGCGCCTAAGAATAAAAAAAGGAACTTTACCAAGATGGCATAAGGCACGGGCATATGGGAATTACATTATGTAGAAGACTTGTATTTTTACAACTACTTCTGTTAAAAGGTCAATTACCGCTTAAAATAACCATTCTTAAATAAATAAACACATTCTTACATGAATATGAGAAAAGAGAATTAAAATTCAAAGTGTTTACAATTGGGTATAGGAGGATGGAGTTTTCATGCATAAAGCCATAAGCACGACATCTGTTTGGGCAGTGTGTTACCCTTGGGAGTATGCTGCCGAGTAAAATATTTTCTCACGAAGCTGAGCCAGAGGAAATTTTTATTTAAAAAAAGAAAGGCAAAGATGATACTCACATGGATATTTAATTCCACGTTTTTCCACTGACAAAATCTAGTGAACTTGTCACTGAAAAAGAACGTAAGGAATTACTGAAAAGTTAACTATCGGGTTAACTGAGAAACTAGAATTGTACTGCTTGTGTTGCTTCTCAAACGGAGTAAGTTTTCCTAAACATTTTTTCACAAAGGATTCGCCTGGTATTTAAGGCCTTATTTTATGATTCAAAGTGAAGACTTTGTGCTTCTCCTTTAATTGTCATTATGCTGTGGTAACATCTTTATCTGAGTCAGCACTGTCCAATAGACGGGTAACAGAAGCTGCGTACGTAATTTAATTTTAATAATATATTTTATTTAAACCAATATATCAAAAAATTATCATTTCAACATAAAATTAAATCAAATCAATATACAATTTTAATGAGATAGTCTACATTCTTGCTTTTCTATGAAGTCTTTGAAATCTGGTGGGTATTTGCCCATCTTAATTCAGACTAATCATATTTCAAGAGTTCCACAGCTACACGTGGTCAGTGGCTACTATACTGGACAGTGCAGCTCTCAATGACAAAAAAAATTGCTGTTTACAAATAATTAGAGGGGTAGCAAATATAATACCTAAATAGTGCTTATCATGCCCCAGGCCCTGTTCATCTACTCCTTCAACAACTCCGTGATCAGGTACCGTCATGATGCCCAACTTACAGGCAAGACCACCTGAGCTTGCCCAAGGTCACACAGAGAGAGAATGGGTGGAGCCGGATCTGAACCCAAACCAATGTCTGCCTCACAACGATGCAAACAGTGCAGGAGAGAAACCCTCAGACGAGAATCGCAAGATGGAGGTCATACTGCATTGATAAGCTCCCAGTTTACTCAACTGCTGGAGGAGTGTTATTTTTCATCCATGAAGTAAGAAACATATCTATCCCATTAATAAAGGCATGATTGGGATTATTTTTTATTAATGAGCAACATATCTATAAAATGTTTGCTTTTAATTTTTTTTTCAGAAGAAATGCATTCTGGATTGAATACTCCTTAAAAGCAAAGAACATTTCTGGTGATTGTTGGACTTCATCTAGCCCCCGGCATGATTCCTTACATAGGAACGGTATTCAGGGTTCTATGAAGGAATGAATGAATTAAAAAAGGAAGAAAGGGAAGGAGAGAGAAAGGCAGGAAGAGAGGGAGGGAGTTCTTATGAAGTGCAAGTTACAGGTATTAGCAGCACTATAATACGATGCCCTAAGGCATCCAAATATCCCAGGTCCCTGGGGGTTTCATCTAATATGCCTTCTAAGGATCTTTTTAAAATACTTCTGAGGCTAATAATCAAATTAAGAATTCAAAGCAGAAGAACTCTTGTAATTACATAGCATCTTTTTTCAGTGACTCTGAAATGACTTCTAAAGAGTGTTTCACTGATCCTCCTAACATCTCTATGAGGTCGGTAAAATAAATTTTGAGTTTCTGAGAGCTATTTCAAAGAGGTTTTTTTTAAAGCATGGTGAATGCAAAAGGTGAAACCACACTGGGGTGAATAAATCCATGACTTTGAAATCACTTGGTGTGTGAGGCAAGCTCACACCCTGCCTTCTCACGGATTCTGGAGTTCAGAGATGGCAACGGAGGTGGGGGCGTCGGGGGGTGTGTGTGATCGGTCACATTTTATGAACCTGCAAACTAGCTGGGGAGGGTTAACAACCAGGGAGAGAGAAGTGGCCCTGCTGGCCAAGAGAAGAGTCGAGGAGAATCAACTCCCAACCCATACCCTGCGCCAAAAGAACACACACTCCATCAAAAAATAAGAACAGATATTTTGCCCATTAAATACGATAGCAAATTCTTCTTTAGGAAGTACAGACGGCTGCTGGGTGTCCTGGCTGTCATGTGCCCACGGGGTTCCTTGAGCTCCATTCCTAGGCAATATCTAGTCACTAGAATGGGCACTTCTGGGTGGGGAGGAGGAACCGGGGCTGAGAATAAGGCAGAGCCTGGGCAGCACAGGGCTTCAGAGCCAGAGCCCTTGCAGGTGACTTAACCGCCGCCTCGGAGGGAAGAGCAGGGGTGAAAGATACAAAGACGACTGGGGTGCGACGAGGGTGAGCAGAACGAGTGTTTTTAACTCTAACCCCTGACGTGGGCTTTAGATTACTGAGCAATCTGATGTTCACTGCTGAAGCGAAGCTCACCAGCCTCATCCAGAAGAGGGAAAGCCTCCCTCCGGGATTCAGCCCCACTGGGAGCTTAACCCCGTGTCCCTGCTGGGCCTCAGGAGAAGGTGGAGAGGCAGGCTCAGCACTGCTAAAGACATCCTCTTTTTTTTTTTTTTTAATTTAATTGAAGTATAATTGATTTACAACGTGTTAATTTCTGAACAGCAAAGTGATTCAGTTATACACATATATATTCTTTTTCATTATGGTTTATCACAGGATACATGTGATATATATTCATTATATATTCATTATGGTTTATCTAGTTCATTATTCATTATGATTTATCTAGTTTCCTGCTATACAGTAGGACCTTGTTGTTTATCCATTCTCTATATACTAGTTTGCATCTGCTAACCGCAAACTCCCAGTCCAACCCCTGCCCCACCCCGCCTCCCCCTTGGCAACCATAAGCCTGTTCTCTACATGAAGACTTCCTCTTTACTTCACTACTATGAAACTGCGGTGTGGCCACCAAGAAAAATCGCCTGAACCATGAGGCCCTCAGAGAACATGGCCAGTCCTGACGATGCTGAAGTCTACAAGGGTCTATTTACGGAGTGCCTGTGCTTTTCAAAACCCAAACTCTGGACTTCCCTGGTGGCGCAGTGGTTAAGAATCCGCCTGCCAATGCAGGGGACACAGGTTCGAGCCCTGGTCTGGGACGACCCCACATGCCACGGAGCAACTAAGCCCATGCGCCACAACTACTGAGGCTGCGCTCTAGAGCCCGCGAGCTACAACTACTGAGCCCGCGTGCCACAACTACTGAAGCCCACGTGCCTAGAGTCCGTGCTCCGCAACAAGAAGCCACCGCAATGAGAAGCCCGCGCACCGCAATGAAGCGTAGCCCCCGCTCACCGCAACTAGAGAAAGCCTGCGCACAGCAACGAAAACCCAACACAGGCAAAAATAAATAATAAATTAATTAATTAACAACAAAATACCCAAACTCTGAACTCTTGGCCTGACAATGGATTCTTTTACTGTTAATTTGATAATGTATTAACATAAAAAGAACCAAATATATATATATATATATATATATATATATAAATGAACTGACTTTAAAAATAATTCATTTATATAAAATGGTAACAGTTTCAGAAAATCCAATGTGCATGCTTGCCTAAAATGCAAACAGCTTCACTTGTATTTCCTGCGGTGATAAGAGTGAATGGTTAGGGGGAGGAGGCTGGGAGAGGGATGGATTAGGAGTCTGGGTTTAACAGATGTAAACTTTTACATAGAGAATTGATAAATAACAAGGTCCTACTATATAGCACAGGGAACTATATTCAACATCCTGGGATAAACCATAATGGAAAAGAATATGAAAATGAATGTGTGTGTGTGTACATATATAATTGAATCATTTTGCTGTACAGCAGAAATTAACATTGTAAATTTACATTTTAATGTAATTAAATTTAATACAATTATGTATTAAATAATGTAATATTTACATTAAATAAATACATTAAATAAATGTAATACAATTAACATTGTAAATCAACTATACTTCAATATACAACTAAAAAAAAAAAAACACAGTGAATGGTTAACTCAGTGGGAGAAAATGACCGTGCAGGTTTACCTGGTGGTTACACAACGGAGTTAACAAGACCTCTTCCCCGATTTTAATTACCATCCCCATTTCTCCCCTCTCCACCAGGGACCATATAACAGTGAGGCTGACCCAGGAGTTTGGGAAAAGTCAGATTTTAGAACCAACAGCAGTGGAGACGGCTTGGTTGAGTCTCACCCCTGGGCTGGCATCCTATCCCCTCAGTTTGATCCCATGGCTTTTTGGCAAAGCCTCTGCTCCTACTCAGAAAAATGTAATCATTTGTATGCAGATTCATTTCCTGAAGTATTGACTCTACTCCAAGATAAAATTATCTCTTGAACTCTGGTACAATCATGACACAACTTTTTAAATTTTATTTTAATTATTTTAGTTCTATGAACATGTGGAGGAAAAAAAACCACTACACTGAAGTATTTGCTCTTAAAGGGCAACCACTGAACAGCTGCAGGCTGCTCCGTCGATGAGGCACAGTCACACGACAGCTGTCTAGAAATTAGCCGAGTTTATGGAGAAGAGTACAGTCAGTGTGAATGCAGATTCAGTGTTAGAAAGTCCAGTTCCAAAGGTGCATCATCATAGAGGCACACTCAAAATACTGAAGGATTGACTCTCAGGTGCCTGAGAAGCATGTGAACACTTTTATAGGCATTACCGAAAATTTTCAGAATTTTATAGGACAGACATACCCTATAGCTTGAGTAACCCAGAGGGACGTATTTATCGGGTACATTAATGATATATATGACTACAGACGTTTGCCGATACTTAAATTCTACTACGTAAAGAATCAAGAGAAGGCCTGTCTCACTTTGAAGGATATGATTTCAACATATAAACAAATGAATTAGACATAGACTCGTGCTTGCATTAGCAAAGATGTCCCAATAAGATACTTTTAATTGTGAGGTTCCTTAGCCTATTTAAATTTTGGACCATTTGGAAGCTAAAGAACTAAAGGTCAACGGGATGTTAAGATATACAAATCCTAAATTATAAGGTACAGAGGAAACCATCTAATGCAAAGCCTGGCACATAGCACATGGTCAGTAAATGCTCGTTGAATGAATAAATTAACACATAGTAAGGACAGCACTTATCGGGTAAAATGAGGTACACCTACACAGTACAAGATCTTATCAGTATAAATACAATGATATATAACTAAGATTAATGTTACACGTCAAATATATCTCTATTGAAAAAAAAAAGATTTTATACATAAAGTTTCATACCTTTCCATGAATTTTTGAAAAATGCTGCCTCGAAGACTTTCACAAATTTCTTCTATGTATGGCTGGAAAGAATGGAAAAGAAATTCCACACTGCATCAGTAAGAACATAATAAAGTGAAAAACAGAAAAGGATGAGACTCAGACGAGGTAAGGCTCCAAATTACGTGCTCCCACAGCACCTTGTACTCGCCCTTCACAGCCTTGTCCAATTTTCACCAGTGGACTCATGGTCACGATTAGTTACTTGTAGTAATCTACACCACTCAATGGCATGTTCCATGAAGGCAAGGACAGGTCTGTCCTGTGTGCCACTGCATCCCTCCTGCCTAGCACAGCTCCTGGCAAGTCACAGGCACATCTTAAGTGGCTGGAATTAGCTTCATGGGCATGTGACCCATGCAGTCCCACAGAAGAGCCCAGGGCTCGGTATGGTGCCCTGCTGTTGTCATGCTGAAGTTCTTAATAATTTCTGAACAAGGGCCCCCAGGTTTTCATTGTGTACTGAGCCTTGTAAGTTATGTAGTGCATCCTATAAATTACTATTAATTATATAATTGTTGTTAATTATGATCATCATAAATGATCAGCATTAATACTGACTTTTAAAGACTAAAAGCCAAGGGACCCATGGAGTAAATTTTTTTTACATCAGCTATTCCCAAGGTCTTTGAGCAAGTTCACGGCTAAGCGGGGATTACGGCAAGGGCTCCTTGCTCACACGTGCAGTGCCCTTTCCCTGTGGAGAACAATCTACTTCAATATCATGCCACTTTACACATTACCAAATAAACTGCATAAACTTATTTTCCATGGGATGGACTTCAAATCAAGAACTATAAAAAATATCAAACACCAACATTTCACAGCTCAGCCTGGAGCCACTTAGATAGTTTTGGAAAATATCTTCATACCCTACACTCACTGAATGATGCAAATTTAATGTTTTCTGTGTCTTCGTAGATAATCCTGAAAATGTGCAAAAAAGAAGGACCAGATCGGGAACCGTCCAAGGCAAGTGATCAAACTAGGAAGTCTGCAGAAGCCACAGTCACCAACACAGGCAGTGAGACCGCCGCAGCTCGCCTGGGAGCCTCACTTCCTGCCACGGGTCTAAGCCACCTCCACCCCCGGCAGGGCTACTGCTGTCCTGGGCGGGACACTGGAACTGGTCACTAAAACCAAGTGGACTTTGTTCCCTCCTTAGTAACAGGGGAAGCTGAACTCTCTCTCTGAAGCCCTTTCCAGCTCTGAAGTCCTGTGTTTCTATGATGACACATAATAGCAATCTTTGCTAACTCTTCTAGATGCTAAAGACCAAGGGCCACAAGTCTCAAGAGGTTCAAAAGACAAAAGGGATCAAGTGTTGAAAGACATATGAAAAGCCTAAATTTGTATATCACAGATTTTCTATTTACAAAAACTGTTACGTTAATATTTTTTCATATTTTATAAAACAGCCTGTACTTTTGCTAATAAAATAAAAGTTCACCAGAGATTCTTAAGACTGGATATGATACACTACACTGCCACTCTCAACACAATGAACTACAAAATGTGTCGGGTAAGCAGTGCAAAAGCGAGAGTTCAACAGTGGGGTCGTGAGCAAACAACCTCACCTGATTCTCAGTTCCCTTGATCTGTAAAATGGGAGAGTCACATCTCATTTTCAAGGCCACTGTGAGAATTTAATAAGATTAAGAACGCTGAGAGCCAAGCACAGGGCCTGGCATGTTCTAGGAACCTAAATGTAAGCCAGGACCCCTTCCGACTCTTGCCACCAAATGTACCTGTGCAATTATTTATGTCTAAAGTTAGTTTTGCAAACAAAAAGAATAAAAAGTATTTTGTATTTACTTTCAGAGCATTTTTTTTTTTTACTACCTTCTTCTCCTTGATAAGAAATTTCAACTCAGGCATCACACTTCCTGATGTCTAAATGTATGATAAACCTACAGTAATCAAAATAGTATCGTACTGACATAAAAACAGACATTATGGACCAATGGAACAGAATAGAGGGACCAGAAATAAATCCACACACTTATGGTCAACTAACCTTTGACAAGGGTGTCAAGCACACAATGCAGAAAGGATAGTCTCTCCAATAAATGGAGAATGAGACTGGACCCTTACCTCACACATATACGAAAATCAACTCAAGATGAATTAAGGACTTAAATATAAGACCTGAAAGTGTACAACCACTAGAAGAAAACACAGGGAAAGAACGTCTTGACATTTGCCTGGGTGATGATTTTTTGGAAGTGACATCAAAAATTCAGGCAACAAAAGCAAAAACAGACAAGCGGGATTGCATCAAACTAAAAAGCTTCTGCAGAGCAAAGGAAACAATTACCAGAGTGAAAAGGCAACCTGTAGAATGAAAGAAGATATTTGCAAACCATATATCTGATAAGGGGTTAATACTCAAAATATACGAGGAACTCGACTCAACAGCCAAAAACCAAATAACCCGATTCGAAAGGGGGCTGAGGACCTGAAGAGACATTTTTCGAAAGACATACAAATGGCCAATAGGCACATGAAAAGGTGCTCAACAACACTGATTATCAAGGACCACAATGAGATACCACCTCACATCTGTTAGGATGGCTATTATCAGGAAGTCAAGAGGTAAGTTGTTGGTAAGGATGTAGAGTAAAGGGATCCCTTGTGCACTGTTGGTGGGAATGTAAATTGGTGCAGCCATTATGGAAAACAGTATAAGGATTCCTCAAAAAATTAAAAACAGAACTACCATATTATCCAGCAATCCCCCTTCTGGTATATACCCAAAGGAAATGAAATCAGTATCTTGAAGAGATATCTGCACGCCCATGTTCACTGCGGCATTATTCACAACAGTAAAGATACAGAAACAAAGTGTCTATCAATGGATGAATGGATAAAGAAAATGTGGTATGGATACATATATATATATATAAACACACAATGGTATAGTATTCAGTCTTTAAAAAGAAGGAAATCCTGCCATTTGTGACACCATGGGTGAATCTGGAGAACATTATGGTAAGTGAAATAAGCCAGACACAGAAAGACAAAATACGGTATGATCTCGTCCATAGGTGGAATCTAAAAAAAGTCTAACTCATAAAACTAGAGTAGAATGGTGATTTCCAAGGGCTGGGAAGTGGGGGAAATGGGGAGATGGTGGTCAAAGGGTACGAAGTTTCAGTTATGCAGGATAAATAAGTTCTGGAGAGCTAATGTACAGTATGGGGACTACAGTTAATAATACTGTATTGTACACTTGAAATTTGCTAACAGAGTTGATCGTAAGTGTTCTCACCCCCACACATACACACAAACACACACACACAAATGTAACTAGGTGAGGTGATGGATATGTTAATTAGTTTGATTATGACAATCACTTCACAACGAATACGTATATCAAAACATCACATCGTACACCTACAATTATATACAATTTTTATTTGTCAATTGTAACTCAGAAAGGGGAAAAAAAGAAATTCCAACTCAAAGAATATCAACTAACTTTATGGTTAATGTCCCTCTATAAACAGGACATCCAAACATGTAACCTCTATCAATACTCTGATCACTATGTTCTGATGGTACATGTCACACTGAATTGCACTCATAGACCTTCTTATTTAAATCAACTTAATAGGGACTACTTCCTTCACCTTTGAAATAAGAATACCAGCCATTCTATATCTATTTTACCAGAACATTATTTAATTATTTTCTTATGAACAAATCAGTAAAGTAAGTGGTTTTGAAAGATACTGGAGAAGCTCCTAAATGACTGTTCCTTGAAGGCACAGAGGGAATTTTGGTGGTCTTTGTATCTCATCTGGAACTATCTTTTTAAATGTTATTTATGCTGCAGGAAAAGCTAGCATCAGAGTTGTAAAATCCACGTACTGTGAGGTATAATTTAGCAACGTTAGATGTAATTGACTACAAGACTGTCTCCAAACAGCGTCAAAGTCAGACAACTGAAGTTCTGACATGAAAATATCATGAAGGCAACAAACGGCAGACGTTCACGTTGCACTTTTTGAATGTACAGTGTTTGGTAAGAGCTGACATTTGTGGAGCATGGCAACAGACAGGCCTAGTGCAAAGCAACTCACATGCACTGAATCCTCAAGACCCCCGTTTGCGGGACAGCCCACTCTCACTTCTGCTTCACAGATGGGAAAACTGAAGGGAGGAGAGGTATGGTAGCTTGCCTAGGGTCTCGAAATCCAGGGCACTTAATTTCAGAGCCCAAGCTTATAACCAACTAGACTATAAAAGATGTTACATTTTAAGAAAAGTCCATCTAATTATTTTGGCAGAAAGGCAGCACGCGGTTTGTTACTGTACCCAAATGTTCTCGGAGCCAAATCAATATTTTCTCTATAAAATAATCAGGTTCATTTTGTATGTAAATAAAACCTATCATAAGGCACCTAGGTAAAAATCAACTTAACTTCTCTGTAAATTACTGAATAATCCAGGAAATGGATAAATTATTTTCATTTATGAAAATCATTACATTAATGAATGGCATTCTTTCATATTTCTTGTGACTCACAGAAACATGAAAAGTACATTATCCACTTGAAAATTTGACCGTGTCCTTGCAAGCTGCCACCTCTATAGAAAACCCACAGGATGAGATAAAAGGCTTTGGGGAGGAGAAACCATTACATCTGAAGATCAGCAAATACATCGGCCCATCAGTTGTGGATCAAGTTTTCTGAGGCTTGTCATTTAAATCTGCATGACTGTGTTGTGTTCAAGATACGAGGAGCCAGGGCAAAGTCCAGTTCCTCAGTCACGACACCAAGGCCGTTCAAACATTCCCTCTTGATTCTTGAAAATGGATCTATTTCATCTGGGGGATAATCACAGTGGGGGTCAACACCTGTACCACTAGAAAGTAAATCCTGTCAAGTCCCCGCTCTTCACAGGTGCCCGGGATGTCAAACAGGAAAAGGCTTTTTCCTCCAATGTCTTGTCTTGATTGATTTATAGAAATGCTCCAGTGGCGTTTTTCAGGAAAGCCTTCACGAAGAATGTCGGCAGAACAGCACACATTTCAATGAGAAGACAGACAACATTAAACTTCAGTTCTTCCAGATAAACCTCCACGTAAGAAATACAGCCTCATATGTCAACTCCCCCAGCACTTTCACAGATGCAAAGAATGGCCCCAAATCCAATTGTTAAGCAAATTAGAAACATTTACTGGGAAAGCACTTTAATCTTACCTGAAAAAGAGTTGATGTCACTTGTTTCTTGGATAGATGACTTTGCACGTGTTCTACAGCTTGCTTTGAGAATGGCTTTTAAAAATCAAAAAAACAATGTTTTTGCCACAAATATAAAACAGAGCAAACCTCTGTATGTTTTACAATATCAAACATAAAATTTAACACAAAAATTACTAAGCATAACCTATAGGGATTCCATCAACACGCATTCTTTAAAAAATCTGTTGGTTGTCTGCGGGCAAGCCAAACAGACCACTGCTCCTCTGAGCTTCCAGAGTTCTTAGATACCATGTCGAGAAGGATGCTGTGCAACAGGGGCATCCAACTGACATACCTAATCCCACAGGAGGTCAAGATGACTTCGACTAAAAAAAGCTGTAAGGAATCGTATTATCGCCTTATTAAATGCATCATCCCTCAACTGGCTGATACTGGGGTCCTAAAAATGCAAAATTTATATTATATGAGAGAAAGTGAATGCATGAAAATATACCTAAGAATTAAACGTCAGGACTGCAAAGCTAAATCACAGTGTTGAAAAGACTCTAGGTTAAGGAAAATCTTGCTGTAACCACAGGGGAGAGGAATTGGCTCTAAAACAATGAAACTCACACTGACAAAAATTACACACTCTGTCCTCCCCCAAAACTTCAAATTACGTCTGCAGCAATGCACAAGAAGAAGAGCTTAAAAAGCATATCACGCTGCTAAAAACCCTCTAAATTGTTGACCTACACGAAAACTACGTTTACAGAGGCATTCACAGTGAACACCTGGCATTTACCAAGGTTCAACCATTCCCCAGCAAGGTAGCAAGGCACAGAGCATTATGATTAACTCTAGCTCAGAAGTTCAGTAAGCACTGTAGACAACATAATAAACACAGAAGCACGAACATATATCATTGTCATGACCACTGCTGTCCAGTCAGGCTCTCTGCAATGCTGGAAATGTGGTGAACCTGGGCTGACGCAGGAGCCACCAGCCACATGTGGGTATTGAGCCCTTGAAATGTGGCTCATGAGGAATTAAACTTTTAATTCCATTTCGTTTAAATTAATTTAAACAATTTAAATACCCACATGTGGCTAGTGGCTACTGCACTGGACACAGCAGCCCAGGGCTCTTAGGATACTCCTTTGGAAAACAGTCTTCATGTAGAGAGATTACATGGTAAATTTTCATTATTAATTATTCCACTCACTCCTGGTGGAATAATTTCCTAGGAACCCAGTTTATCCTAATGACTGAATTAGATTGTTTCTCTGATTTATCAATACAAGGAAAAAAAATGGTTTCAACCATCATTCAACTATTAATGAACTACATTAACACAATAATTACAATCCTCCTTATTAATTCAAAGAAAGCATTTAAGATTTTTATTGATCAATATATGATTAGCCTAACTGTTAAGGGAGAGCTAAATGAAAAACAATAAAGCTTAATTTCCTTTAGAAAGTCTAGAATTGAGGTTGGCTTTTTCTTCCATTGATCTGCATTAGCCATTTTATCAATGTTTGCAGTGAAAGTATCCACTTTTGGAAACATACCAAGAGTATATGGAACAACAGATACTGGATCGGTATTATCAGGAAACAAATGACAAAAACAGAAGAAAGGGGTTCCATCCTGGATGAATATCATTTAATTTTTAAACCTCTTCCTCCTACTTTAACTTTCATTCTGGAAATGTTTGAAGGCTGTCTCATATTTACCCATACTAAAGTAATAAAACAAAAAGAGATACTTACATGTGAACAAGAGAGCAGCTCCTTCATGATGTAAGTATCATAAATTTGTCGACTTCTACAAAGGCGATCTTCCTCATTCTCAAGCTTTTCATATTCTTTTATCTGGATGGTTAAAAGTTACCATTGTTAGGTATTGTCTTCCTAGAAACTTACTTTATTGAAGGATATTACTAGTCTTGGCAGAAACCACTTCCACATGACATCAAGCAAATTACTTGAATCGGCCATTCCACAGGAAACAGCTACTTCTAATGTTGTAATAATGAAGTTGGAATAATTTAAATTCAACTTGGAACATACGAATGGATTTTTTCCTATGATGAACCTTGTCGCTTAAATTTAGAAACACAATATTAGGAAACAAATACTGCCATGGTTACAATTATCTTAACGATGCACCAGCCATGGACCATTCATCCTTGCCAAGTCTCCTTTCCAAACCACAAATAATTTAAATTTGTCTGTAATCCAGTTCTAAGAGTTATGACGGGGCTCGTTCTCACTCAACTACAGTGTTACAAAATTCAGGAGGAAAAAATAATAATAAATTGCTAGGATTCCTGCAAAGAGATGTTTAGAAATCAACTAAATATTTTGGAAATGCATTAACCATAGATAAAAGCATTGGTTTTTCACACTGGAACCTTCTCTGCACTCTAAAAGTATTAACAGAAAGGTTCCTTCAAATTGTATGTTTTGCCAATAACTTAAGGGAGGTAACCTGATGGGTGTTAAGATAGACCAAATAATAAAATGAGCTTTGGAAATATTTGCTTTATGAGGACATGGCCCCTATTACTCCAACCTCAAAACAGAAGTTCTCAGATCAGGGAAGTAGTTTTATTTATTTACAGAAATACATTTAATCTAAAAGACAAGAAGAGAATGAAAACACAAATGAAATATGGAGCTGGTAGGAAGACTGTAGCAAAGATTTTCAATATAATGACTAATAACTACATATAACTTATTTTTGGAAAAACAAATGCTCCCACCAAGGAGACAGTTGTAATACTGACTTTCATGATATCTGAGTGTTCTCTATTCTGCTATGACAAAAAGTGGGGCTGATTACTCCTATGGGAGAGAGTATAAACTGAAAAGAAATAAAAGTTACCTTTTTTACTGTACAGTCTAACAGTTTTGAAATCAAAACCAGTAAATCCTATGAAAATTTCTGGTAATGAAAGGGCACGGTCGGCAGGGAGAGGAATAGGTACAATGCTGACGTCCTATACGAAGGCTAACTGGTTCACACACTGAGAAAAATTCTGGGATCATCTTAATTGCCCTTAAATATCATCAGTGAGATGGCTGAAATTCACAAGTCTGTATCTGCCTGGGCTTAGAATGGAGTCTTCTTGGAACAGACACTAAAATTTAACAAAAAGGCAAGAGGACTAGGGTAGGTTGATACCCCATCCAAGAGGAAAACACTTTTAAAAAACTTTTTATTTTTTAAAAATTTTTATAGAAATATAGTTGATTTACAATGTTATGTTAGTTTCAGGTATACAGCAAAGTGATTCAGTTATATATATATATATATATATATATATATACACACACACACACACATATATTCTTTTTTTACATTCTCTTCCATTATAGGTTATTATAAGATATTGAATATAGTTCCCTGTGCTATACAGTAGGTCCTTGTTGGTTATTTGTTTTATATAGAGTAGTGTGTATATTTTAACCCCAAACTGCTAATTGATCCCTCCCCCACCCCATCTTTTGGTAACCATAAGTTTGTTTTCTATGTCTGTGAATCTATTTCTGTTTTGTAAATAAGCTCATTTGTATCATTTTTTTAGATTCCACATATAAGTGATATCATATATTTGTCTTTCTCTGTCTGGCTTACTTCACTTACTATGATAATCTCTAGGTCTGTCTTTCTCTGTCTGGCTTACTTCACTTACTATGATAATCTCTAGGTCCACCCATGTTGCTGCAAATGGCATTATTTCGTTCTTTTGTATGGCTGAGTAATATTCCATTGTGTGTGTGTGTATGTATATATATATGTGTGTGTATATATATATATATATATATATATACACACACACACACATACATACATACACACATACACACACACACATACCACATCTTCTTAATCCATTCACCTGTCGATGGACATTTAGGTTACTTCCATGTCTTGGCTATTGTAAACAGTGCTGCTATGAATACTGGGGTGCATGTATCTTTTCAAATTATATTTTTCTCCAGAAGGAAAACACTTTTTTAATGAAGAAGCAATTCAGCAATGTTGGCATAACCAAAGGATCTGGGCTTAATCATCCAAGGTTAATTCAGGAGAACATGTCTGAAGGTTCAAATACCATGCCAGATGCAAGTATGGTAGCTGCAAGGAAACAGAAGCCAGACACACAAATCTGAGGCAGAGTCAGAAAATAAGCCAAGGACTCTAGTTTGGTAGATTTCTTTTGATGTTTTGTTTTAGTAAGGTCCAGAAATTAATGCCAGAATGCCAGGATAGAACAGGTAGACTGTTAGTGAACCAAAGGCAAACATTTCTGCCTAAACATACAAACTCTAGGAAAACTAAACCTTCATGGAATCATTATCCTTGAAAACAAGTGTAATGAAACCTAAGTCTATGTTCTGGGGACCTATAAAGCAAGCTGACACCTGGTTAAGCAAATGCTGATTCTATGGGAGTTTTCTATGAACTGTAATAATCTGACAATACAGAAAATTCTGGTTTCTTGCACAAATGATGCTCTGAACCACAATTCTGGCTTTAGTAAGTGCCTCGTATCTCATAAACTCCAACTTGAACAACAGAAAAGGTTAATTCTTAGTAGGCAAAGAAACAGCCTAAAGCATCCCTGGCTGTAATTCACTTTCTATTATCAGTTAAGACCACTAATAAAAGAACATGCAGTCAAGTATCAATTGGCCCTAGACAGGATGTCCTGATGTGCAGAGCAAATGCCACCCCTAATCTTGGCAGTCAGGTTGTCCAGGGAACCTGAGCAGGCAGAGGCCCAAGTTCAAGGTGAAAAGTCTCTACTACAGCAGAACAGAAGCTTCGCCATCAATGATGAACATTCACTAACTGTGTAGTCCTCCCTTTCTGCTTTGGTCATTACAAAGCTCACAGCTGAACATGTAGCCTAAATACACAGAACCCTAAGAGCAAGCCCTTTTGGTCCACAGCTGTCATGGTCCCCACTTTCCTGCCTCCCGTTTTTCCCACTACCATTCCCATGAGACGGTCTAGTAAAGTCACTAAGGACCTCTGCCTTGACCAATCAAGGATCTTTTTGCCCTTAGCTTCCTGACATCCCAGCAGCATTCAGCTCAGTGGTCCCCTCCTGCCTCCTTGAAGGCTTTCTTCTCTGACTTCTGGGATCTACACTGTCCAGGGGTTCGCCACACTGGCTCCTTTTCTTCAGTTTCCTTTGGTAATTCTTCCTCCCCTGCTATACTCCTAAATACTGGAGTGCCTCAGGCACGGTACTGGGGCACCCCTTTTTCATCCACTACATATTCTCCTTAGGTAAAGCTATTCAGTCCCATAGTTTCAAACACCAATTATATTCCAATGACTAAGTCTGGATCTCCAGGACTCACTTCTCACCCAGAGCTCCAGCGTCTAAATATTTAATCACCTACCAGACATTTCCACATCCTCTCTCCCCTAGCCAATCATGCTCTTCCCCTAGTCTTCTTTATCACAGAAATGATAAAACCATCCTCCCAGCTGCTTAAGCCAAAAAAATGGAATAATCATCATTGATTCTGCTCTCTTGCTCACACCCCTGTCCCCACCACCCCCTACATCCAATTCATCAACCAGTCACGTTGGCTTCATATTCAAAATTATCACAAACCAGGGTCCTCCTTCAGGTAATGGTGAACTAAACTCTAACAACAATTCTGGACATACATAAAACCCAACTGCACTGGACCACCGGAGAGTGACCAAAAGTACAGAGATAATGGAAAAGGGGCATCAAACAGAAGCTGGAAGGTAAGAGAGGATATTCCTGAAAATGAAGAGCCAGAGCAGAGCTCCAAAATTTTACGTACAAACCTCTCAAAATCTCTGGTGGACCCCATAATGACAGGTGAGCATGACAGACCCACAGCAGTCCAGCTAAGGCTAAAAGAACTGAACAAGATTCAGTTGCTACCCACTGTATGAGAAGACAGAGCATCAAGTCTGAGTAAGCCAAATTAACTGCTGAGACAAAAAAAAATCAATACCCTTTGGAGAAACAGAGTTTAGAGTATCTACAATATCAATGGACAAGATACAATCTAAAATTACTCTATCTATGAAGAAACAGAGAAATGTGGCTCATATGCAAGAGTACAGACCATCAGTGAAGACCAATCCAAGATGATTCTGATGGAATTATCAGACAAGGATTTTAAAGGAGCCGTTATAACTATACTAAAAGATGTACAGAAAATATGCATGTAACGAATAAGAAGATAGGAAATAGCAGAAAAATAATAACTATGAAAAGAACCACATGGAAATCTTCTCTGAAAAAAAATTCAATGGAACATAATAACAGACTAGAGTTGGCAAAAGCATCAATGAATTTGAAGACAGCTCCATAAAAATTATCTAATCTGAAGAAAAGAAAGAAAAAAAAATTCGGGGGGGGGGAATGGAACAGGGAATCAGTGATATCTAGGATAATATCGAAAGATCAAACCTCGTTATGATTGGAAGTCTAGAGTGAGGAAAGAAAAGAGACTGGGGTAGAAATAATGTTTTATAATGGCCCAAATTTTACCAGATTTGGTGAAACATATAAATTGACAGATTCAAGAAACTAAGTGAAAGCCACAAAGGATAAACACAATATCTGAAATTACTCCACTAAAATGCACCTCCTCAGAAGTCAGTCTTTGACCCAGCAATTTAAGGTGGCCACCAAATCACAATACATCACATTGAGTTGCGGGTCTGTTTTGAATCACTGCATAGCAGTTATCATTTCCCGATATATTTCCTATTCATTTATTACTGGTTTATTGTCTGTTTCAACAAAAATAGGAGCTCAAAGACAGCTCAGACTTTGTCCATCTTGTTCATCCAAACAATGCTTCCCAGCACTAGTGTTTGATAAATACTGGTTGCATGAGTGAAGAAAAGTCTGTGTAGTAACTTTACCTCTGGTCTTAAATTTTCTGTTTTCCGTGATTTATTATTAAATCTAGGTGTAATATAAATATTTTTATAAGCTGCATCTAAATCTGACTGGAACAAGGAAGTGTATAAACCAACACACCGAGCAGTAGCTACGTGTCAGGTGCTGTTCTGGTGTGTTGCATACACACATGACAACCCTAAGGACAGACACTGCTATCACCCTAACTTTTAGATGAGGAAACCCAGATAGAGTGAAGCAAGACTCCTTGCCCAACTTCAGGCAGCTAATCACCAGCAGTGTCCAAATCCAAATCCAGATGGTCTCAGTTTAGAGCTGGAACTCTTTACCACCATGTTACAGCATATTATAGATATTACAGTTTAGAAAGCAACTGTCCATCTGGCATCCCATTTGGGACTCTTAATTAGCCTGTGAAATAGCAGGAGATGATTACTAACCTCATTTCATAGATAAGGTAACAGATGCTCAAATATTAAGTCCCCATTCTATGAGCTCAAGTACAGGACAGTGTCTTGGTTCACACTTGTAAGCTCTGGGTCTGACACAAGGTAGATGCTTCAGGGTTTGCTCAGTGACCAGCACCATATCCCACAGCAAGTGAGAGGGCACAGCACAGCTGCACCTAGATCCTAGCTGGGCCTGCTGTCTAGGAGTCAAACAACGGTCAAGTGAAAATACTGATGACGCACACACACCAGCAGCAAGCATATATTAAGTATCCCACGGGCATTACAGGCAACAGACAGTGTAAGAATCAGAGAAGCAAAGCAATCACGGAAGACTGGGACGACTGTACAGACAGGCTTTACTGGAGAATACAGAAACTGACCTTGGCCTTAAACGAAGCAAGGCTTTCCACAAGCCGAGAAAGGGAAACAGCATCCTAGGCTGGGGGAAGGACATAAGGAAATTAATAAAAAGAAGAACTGGGCTCGGTGGGTTCAGGTAATATTGGTTACTGGAAGGTCTACGTGAGAAGGTAGTGAAAGATAAAGACGGAAAGGTAAGCGATAACTAACGCAGAGACATGTGAGTGTTGGAAGAAGCAATTAGGACTTCAGACCACAGGAAAATGGGTAACCACTAAGAGTCTGGGGACACAGAAGAATGGAAATACAATGGACAACATACACATTGCAAGATATCTCACAACAGAGTTTTCTAGGGATCAGGATTATAAAACTAGAAATTAAAAAATCCACTAGGCTGGTGAAACCAAGGAGTCAGAATTACTGATAACTTCCATCTTGGAGGCTGTACTGACTTACACAACTTGTATCTGAAACTCCAAGGTGGATGGTATTGTCAATTAAAGAACACAAAGCAAGTTGCTGAGGAGCCCTGAAGCATTTTCCTCCAAGGGGATAACCTGATAGGCCAGATCCATCACACCAGACCAGGAGAGAGGAGAGAAGAGCTGCGGAACAAGCCAACGAAGAGAAACTCCGATGTCTAAAGTTCAAATGGAAACACATCAGCAGTAGTCACCACCATACTGGCCAGAAGTGCTTAAGAAATAACTACGTAGGTTGCCCATCTGTTTCATCTACTAAAGGAGATTGCTTTCTCTTTGACAAAGCAGCTGAGTACATGCTGAAATTGGAGAGAAGCTTTTAAGAACACAGGAAAGAAAAAAATTTTTTGACACATCAAGCTGTGAGTCTCGTCCAGATAAAATGCCTGACTCAAACTGAAATAATAAAGTCACTTCGTACTCAGTGGAAGACTTTTGGATTTAGCTTACTTTTTTTTCACATGATGCTAAATGTGCATCATCATTTGATCATTCTTCTTGGAAATACATTAATTTTTTAAATGTAGAAAAATGTCATTTTCATGTTTATCAATAAACCAGGAAAAAAGGGAATATTCTTCCAATTTTCAAAGACACAAAGAGTACTCATATCAGCCCTAATTATGCCATGCTTTCTCTGGACCATTTCAAATGTTTTAGGGTAAAGACAGATCATGCTAATAATATTAGCATATGTCATTTCTTAAACATATTTCAATTAATATATTCTCTAATTTCAATTTTAATTTCCTCTTTGACCCTTATTATTTAGAAGTTATTTGTTTCCAGGCAGCTAAGGATTTCTTAACTCTGTTACTAAATTTGAGCTTAAGTCCACTGTGGTCAGAGACCATACTCGGAACAATTTCAATCTTGAAATTTGTAGAAAGTTTTCTTTAGGGTCCAGCATATGATCTATTTTGGTAAATGTTTCATATGTACTTTAAAGAATGCAAAACTCTGTTTCTGCTGGGTCAATTAGGTCAAGTTTATTCATCACTTTATTAAGATCTTCTATATCCTTACTAATTTTTTGTCTGTTTGTTCTACAAGTTCTTGAAGTATGTGGGTGTCCCACTAGGGCTGTAGAATTATTTTGTTTTGGATCTTCCTGCCAATTTTTGCTTTAAATATTTTAAACTTCTGTTATTTGTAAGATACAGATGCTGACTCCTCAATCATTATGAAATAATCTCTCTTTATCTCAAAGTAGCATTGCCATGTACTTTGTCTGATATTAGTATAGCTATACCAGCTTTGCTTCAGTTAGTGTGTATATTACATATCCTCTTCCATCCTTCTGTTTAAAGCATACCACTTCTTTAAAAATTGAATCACTATACTGTACACCTGTAACTTATATAATATTGTACAGCAACTATAGGTTAATCAAAAAATAAAATATCTTAAAATACATAAATAAAGCATCTCACTTATAAGCAGTATATAACATGGTTTTGGTTATTTATCCAGTCTGACAAACTTAGTCTTTTACTGGGAGTATTTAGTCCATTTATATTAAATGTAATCATCAATATTTATATAGATGAATTTATAGTTACCACCTTACTCTTTATTTTCAATTTGACCTCCTACTTTATGTCCACCTTTTATTCTTTTTTTTTTTTTTTGGATTAAAACAATGTTGTTTTATTCCACATCTCCTCTCTTTTAACATACACATTTTATTCTTTTAAAAGTTAACCTTAGAGATTACAATATGCATCCTTTACAAGTCAAGGCAAATTATTATTTTTACTATCCCCAATAATCCTAGAATCTTAAGATATTTTAACTTTATTAACCCCTCTCCTGCCTTTTGTGCTACTCTCATACATTTTAGTTTTACACACACTTTAAACTCTAAAAACATATTATAGTTATGTATGGTCAACATTCATATATTTCACATACATATTTACCCTTTATGATGTCTTTCATTCCTTCCTGCATTTCCATCTGGGGTAATTTCCCTTCTGCTTACAGTAGCTCCCTTTAGTATTTATGGTAATGCAGTTTCACTACTGACAAATTCTCTTGGTTTTTGTCTGAAAATATCTTTATTTCACCTTCATTTTTGAAGGAAGTTTTGGCTGAGGAAAGAATTCGAGGTTGGCAGCTTTTTTCTCTCATTACTTGAAAGATGGCCATTTCATTGTCTGTCTTTCTTTTTTCTTAATCATTTATTTTAATATGTCACAGTCGTTTTGTTCATATTACTGCCCCTTTAAAAATGAGGTGTCTTTTTCTAACCTCTAGTTGCTTTTAAAATTTTCTCTCTGTCACAGGTTTCCACAGTCTTATATTGATGTGCAAAGATACGTTTCCTCTGTACTCATCCTGCTTGGGGTGTTCTAAGTTTTTTGAATCTGTAAGCTGCTGACTTTCATCATTTTGTAATATTCTTAGTATTATATCTTCAAATACTGCTTCTGTCCCATTCTCTCTCTTCCTTTCTGGGAGTCCAACTTTACATGTGTTAGACCTTTTAGGTATGCCTCACATGTCTCTAATGCCCTTATTTCTTTTTTATATTCTTTTTTCTCTGTATTTCAGTTTGAGATGACCTACTGACCTGCTTCCCTATTCGTTAATCCTGTCTCGCATTGTGATAATCTGCTATTGGTTCTAACCACTAGGTTCTAATTTCAAATACTTTATGTTCTAGAATATCTGTTTGGTTTTCCACAATACATTCAAATTATGCTGAAACTCTCTATTCCTCCATCTAATTATTTTGTCCATCTTTTTCTCTATTGTCTGGAACATATTTACAGTTATTTTTAGGTACTTGTCAACTAACTCCAATATCTGATTCATCTGTGGGTCTGCTTCTATTGCCTTGTTTATAAGTCATGTGATCTTGCTTCTTAGGTGGAAAATCATTTTTTACTGTATGGTGAAGATTGGACAGTCTCTATATATTGTTATTTTCTACCTGCAAAAGAGACAGAGAGCTCCCCTTATTCTCTGTTGCACAGGTAGGGAGGGAGTTCATCACCCAACAGGGGGTTGAGCTGGGCTGGTCTGCCCTGCCATTTGTGTAGGACTCAGTCTGCCTCTGGTTGGTCCCTGTTCTAAGGCCTGGGTCTCCATGGAGTTCAATGAGACCTCTGTCTCCTCAGCACTGGATTCAGTTCTGCCCTTAAGAAGTCTTCAGGATAGCTTTTGGACCCCCGGCCCACTCAAGCTTCAAAACTTGGCATGTGTCTTGAGCATGGGACTCATCATGTTTTGGGGGCCCCTCCAGCTTCGTTGTTTTTTTTTTTTAATATGTTGATGTTATAAGTTTTTAATTGTTTTGCGGGGGGCGGGAGGGTGAGGGTTTGTCTGCACCGCACGGCTATGGGATCCTAGTTCCCTGACCAGGGACTGAACCCAGGCCCTTGACAGCGAGAGCGCGGAGTTCTAACCACTGGACCGCCATGGAATTCCCAGCTTCATCTGTTTTTTACTTCAGATCCAGAAACCTCTTCTGGTTTTTCTGTCTCCCAGAAGCAGCCTCCTGCCAGGGGCCAAAGCTGGATTCTCACCTGCCCACCACACCTGGACCAGCCGCCACCCCAGGTGATAAGTGGTTATGGCTCTTCAGTGGGGTTTTCATCTCTTGCCTGTTCTGTTTTCGGATTCCTGCCACAACAGGTGTACATTTCAATACCGTTTAACACCGCAAGGCTGTGGGAGGTTTCAATGTGTCTTCCAGAAGCTCTTGGCCTGCCTCTTCAGATCCCCTCCCAATGTCCTGCTGGGAAAACCAGCTGTGGGTTTGAGGCCACCCTTTCCCACCAAGTCTCCAATTTGTCACTCTAGTAATGTGTGACCAAAAACCTTTGCTAGTTTCTCTTTCACCCAGTAGCAGCCCCCTACCTCGGCTTCTGTGTCCAGAATCAGCGTGCTTCTGCAGAAAATAAAATGGCTGGTAATGCTCAGTGCACCTCTGAAAGATTCTTCCTCCTCTGGAATCTGAGTCCAACTATTCCTCACTGATTCCAGAACACTACAGAGCTTTAAAAATATGATTTTTATAGTTGTTGTCAGCATCTCTAAAACTATATCTTGTAGTACTAATTACTTCTGACGAATCTCTAAGATATCTAGTAGTCTTAATATTTCCCAAAGTACAGTTTAAATATGCTTTTGAAATAAAAGCATTGATAAAACAGTCACTTCTTACCTCTTCATAAAACTTCACCTGAGGTACAGCTTCATTAATTTCATTCAAACAAAAATCTTTAAATAGCAAGAAACCTAAAGAAAAAGAATAAAAAATTTCAGGGTGGGCGATGAATGTAAATTTTATCCCACAGGGTGTTTTCAAATTCATTTGTTTCAACCTCTTCCTCCCCTACCCTTAAAATAAAAAAGGGGGTTTCAAGAGGCTACTTAACGCCTAAAAGGAAATAATCCAGGTAAAGTTAAGAGAATCACACACCTGGTGCCCTGCTTTGAGGCTCCTTCTCGCTTGGCAGCCCCCCTCCCACTTTTAAAAAATGCACAATTAACAGTGCTAGTGGTTACCACCACTTAGTGCTACTGGGCACCAGAACAGTGGAAGATTAACCAAAGAAATCAGAGATACAGGTAATACAGAAGTTGGTAAGAGTCACCATGGAGCTAATAAATGCTACGCCACAGAAACAGAACTACAACTCCCTTAAGAAAAACAAAAGAAGTACTTTCCTAACCTTTCTAGGCTTTTCTCTCACCACTTATTAGCTCAAGTCCCTCCAAGTCCCTACCAAATACCTCGTGCCAGAGCAGATCACCCATTCCCAGATCCACGCCTCATCTTCAAGCAATCAGTACCTTCTGCCCAGGATACCACCCCCATTGCACAGTGCCTGCTACACAGTGTGAGGCCAATAAATATGTGTTGAAAGAATGTTTGCATGGCCCTTCCAACATGCCTCTGCCAAAGTGCTCACCCAGGTTAATTATCTGATTTACAAGTCTCCCACCCCAGGACCAAACCCAGTGGCCAGCTCAATGCCTTGCACCTAGTCAAGCCTCAGTGAATGAATGAAGCTGGAGAGGACAAGCTGACACCAGACTGAGGGCAGAGATACTGGAAGATTACGAAAAGTCAAAAGCAATGAGAAGGTCCAAACAATTAAAGGATTGTTAGGAGAGACAGAAGTCACAGAAAAAAAAAAAAGTGAAGAAAGACTCACAAAAAGTCTAAAATGTTGGACAAAGGTAGATCAGAACTCCCCAGGTAGGACAGGAAGGAAGCAGCTTTGAAAAGATTTTCATTCAAGTTAACATAAGAGTTATATAACTTGAGCCTGTCTGTTGTTGCCCCATAAATTCCCCTCCATGCTTCCAGGAACATGACCTTTGAAAACGGTAAATGTTTGTTCAGTGGAACTGGAAGAAAGGTATTTGGACTACTTGGTTAGATTGGCAAGACCAGACTAACAGGGGCTGGGTGCACAGCTCCAGCAGCAGCATGGCCGTGCTCATACTGTCAAGGGACTGCAGCAGGGCCAACATATGGAGGGAGTAGGGAATTCAAGAAGCAGACGAGTAGGAAGAAGTGAAGATGTGAATCTCTACCGATCTGCATGTTAATATTTTTATTTTAAATAAGAGAAAGGTTGACTTTTTGTTCTCATTCATTTCAAATAATTTCCAATTTCCCTTGTCATTTCTTCTTTGGCTCATGAGTCATTCAGGAATGTGTAGTTTAATTTCCAGATATTTGGGTGTTTTTTTTTTTCAGGTATTTTTGGGATATTGATTTCTGTTTAATTCTGTTGTGGTCAGAGAACACATTCAGTAGGACTTCCAATGCTTTTAAATTTATTGAAACTTGGTTTTGGCCCCAAACTTGGTCCCTCTAGGTGAATGTTTCAAGGGTACTTGAAAAAAAAAGAAAAACAGTATATAGGGTGGAGTGTTTCATTAAACAAAGTAAAAAAGCAATTAGGCCAAGTTGGTTGATAGGCCTGTCCGGGTGCTCTAAACCTTACTGAATGTCTATTTATTCTCTCCATTATCGGTGGAGGACTGTTGAAATCTCCACTTGTAAACTGGAAGGGAGGGGAAAGAAAGAAGGAGGAGGATGAAGAAAGGGAGTTGAATGAATAAACATCCAACTTGATATGTTGTTTACCTACTTCTTTAATGCAATTTCCATCATCAATGTGTAAGATAAGCCAAAGAATTATTTGGAACATCATATAGGGGGAAAAAACCAGTATTTTCCTCATGTCTGTACATAAACTGAAGCATTACTTTCTATCACAGCAGCTGTTAAAATGGGGCAGCCAGAAGAAAGATATTTTGCCTTTTGGATACATCCTAGATCGTTGTGTTCCAGGCTGAATGCAATTTACCTTCATTAGACTTAAATTACATTAAAAAAAAAGAACAAAAGCTAAAGGGCAAAAATAAGGAAATAAGTTACCTAACTGGTTCACTTCATCGGTGCGATTTCTTCAGATTTCAAAGAATAAAAAGTAGTGACCCAACACCTGCTTACTAGGTAACTGTGGAATGTGTTTACCCTTGTTTCTATATTTGAACCACTGCAAACTGCCTGAATACAGATTAACTTCCGAGTGTATGCAACATCCAGGAAAGGCAAACTATCCCAATTTGCCACTAAAATATTTTGCAAAAATTGGTAGAAAGAATTGTATTATCTTTTATAAAAGATCAATTAAGAACTTTTGAAAGCATTAAATATACGTGGTTTCTATGGGAAATTGAAATATAACCACCTAAAAAATGAAAAAGAGGGAAAGAAGAATATGAAAAAAATCTTGTAAGAAATAATACCTGTCCTAGGTTTTACCAAGGAGATTCAAACACTGGGAAGGAGGACAGACTGCATAACTGCTAAAAGTTCCTACCAAAATTTACTAATTTGACAAAGCATTTACTGAGTGTCTACTAAGAGTCACCATGCTATATGTTGGTGAAGACAGAGTTTTTCCCATAAGAGACTTATGGGTTTGTGTAAGGGGCAGACAACAAAGTAGTAAACAAATGAAATAACTGTAATTTATGGGAAATGATATAAAGTAATTAAATATGATGCTGAGATCAATGATAAAACAGAATGTCAATAAGACCTCTCTGAGCTGTGGGATAAACAAAGTACAAAGCATTTCAGATTAGAAAAGGCCAGAATGCCTAATCTCACACCTTCTATTCAATATTGTGAGGTCTTAGCCAGTGCAATAAGAAAAGGAAATAAAACTTACTAAAATTGAAAAGGAAGAATTAAAACTAATTTTATCCCTAGACAACGTGATTAACTATATAACAAATCCTATCTACAAAATAACTACTAGAATATATAAGTGAATTTAGGAAGATCCATAAACGACCATAAAATACAAGGTCATTAGCTAAAAGAATCAATGACATTAGATACACTCACATCACACAGTTTTAAGATGGAATTTTGAAACAAGTCCATTTGCAATAACATCAAAAAAGAACCAATACTTAAGAATAAATAAATAAGAGATATACAATGCCACTAAGTGGAAAACTATATAATATGACTGAAAGACGTTAAAGAAGATCTAAATAAATGGAAAGATATAGTCAGTTCATGGATTGGAAGACTCAGTATTGCAGATGTTAATTCTCCCCAAACTGATCTATGGAGTCAATGCAATCCTAATGATAATCCCCGTCGGCTTTTTAAAGAAACTGACAAGCTGATTCTAAAATGTATATGGAAAGGCGAAAAACCTGGAATACCCAAAACATCTTGAGAAAGAAGCAAAAGGTTCAAGGACTTACACTGCTTAATTTCAGAACTCATTATACAGCCATGGTAATCAACACAGTGTGGTACTGGCATAAGACTAAATCATGAAACAGAATAGAGGATCCAGAAATACACTTATATGTGCTCAACTTATTTTCTACAAAGATAGCAAAGCAATTTATTAGGAAAAGGAAGTCTTTTCAACAAATGGTGCTAGAAAAAACTTATATCCAAATGGGAAAAGAAAAAAAGAAAGAAACAAATCTGAAAAAGGCCTATATCCCGTTTATGTATACATTAAAAAAAAAAAAAACCTCTTACAAATCAATTTTTAAAACGAAACAACCCAATAAAAGAATGGGCAAAAAATGTGAACACTTCACAAAGGAAGAAATATGACTAGCCAATAAGCACACTAAAAGGGCTCAATACCGTTGGTCATCATGCAAATATAAATTAAATCACTTTGAGATACCACTTCATAACCACTAGAAGGGCAGAGTTCAGAAGACTGACAATATCAAATTTTGGCAACCAGAAGCTTCGTTTGCTGAGAAGCATATATAATGTCTTGGACTCCTCGTGCCTCTGAATCAACAGGCAAAGAGGGGAATTACTATGCTGGCTGGGATGATTGATGGGCTGTGACTCCACAATGGAGGGAAGGGGAAAGAAGGAAGAAGAGAGGAGAAGAATAAAGGAAAGAAGGGGAAGCTCTTCCTTAGCATCAAATACCAACCAAAAACTACAGAAGGAATGACGGAGTTAGAAAATCAATAGGTGCCAAAACCCGGGGGCAAAAGTTTGATAAGGAACAAAATATTTACACAGTCTCCAAAGTAATCTCCCATAAATTACTTATTACTTACAAAGGGAAAGTAAAGACAGGCCACAGATTTGGAGAAAATATTTGCAATATACATATCTGATAGAGAACCTGTATCCAAAGTATACAAAGAATTCTCAAAACTCAAGGATGAGAATATAAACAATCCAGTATTTTTAAAAATTCAGCAGAAGATTTGAATATTTTCACCAAAGATGATATATAAATGTAAAATAAGCACATGAAAAGATGTCCAACATTGTTAGTCATTAGGAAAATGCAAATTAAAAACACAGTGAGATATCACTATATACTTCTTAGAATAGCCAAAAAAAAAGAGAGAGAGAGACAATGAATGCCATTGCTGACGAGCAGAGGATGTGGAGTAACTGGAACTCTCCTAGACTGCTAGTAGGAATGCAGGCTCATTGGAAAACATTTCTTTAAAGTTAAAATATCCATTTGCCATTCAACCCAAATAATCACACTCCTAGGTATTTACCCAACAGGAATGAAAATTTATGTTCACACAAAAATCTGAACACAGACATTTGTAGTAGCTTCATATATAATATCAAAAAACTGGGTATAACCCAAATGTTCTTCAATTGATGGCTAGGTAAACTGTGACGTACCCATACAATGGAACACTACTCAACAAGACAAAGGCATAAACTACTGATACATCCACTATAAGTGAATCTCCAATGCACTGTGCTAAGTGAAAGAAACCAGACCCAAAGGCTACATGCTGAATGAGTCCACTTATGTGTCATTCTGGAAAAGGAGGAACCACAGGAACAACTAGATCAGTGGTTGCCAGGGGTTGGGGTGGGGTGTGGCGGTCAACCATAAAGGGCACTAGAACATTTGTGGAGGTGATGAATTACTCTGTATCTTGACTTTGGTAGTCGTTATACAACTTTATGAATTTGTCAAAACTCACAGAATTGTACATTGTAGATGGTGAGTTTTATTTAAATTATACCTCAATAAACCTGACTCTTCCTGCCACCCCACCAAAAAAAAAAAAAAAACTGGTGCTAAAGAAGAAAGAAAAATAAGATTGGGTACATACAGCTAAGCCAGGGACAAGGCTCAAAAGATGTTCCTGAATAGTGGCTTTAAGTCGATCACAAATTGGGATCTAAAATTTCCAGAAGCTAATGCCTGATCACTTAACATGGTTGTCAGTTTCTACAGGATGTTCTTCATAAAGCACAAGTTTGTATGGAAGATAAAATCATTCACACACAGAGGCATGGGACTAAAATAAGTAATTACAAAGGTTCTGAGTAATGCAGAGGCTGGAAAGAACTATTCTGACACATTCAGGATACACAATAGTCTTTACAAGTGAAAACAAAGTAAATCTGAAATGATAACTAGAAAAGCAAACTCAAAAATACAGAAAGCAAGCATACAGATGTAAACACGGAAAACTCCCACAGGGCACCATGCCCCTCCTAGATGAATAATACTAACTTAAATTCCCACTGAATAATTCTCCCTTTCATTTCTTCCAAGTCCCAAGAGGAATAAATAAATATAAATCAAAACGAATATTTAGTTAATTATTTTTACCTACTTCATGCAAACCTTATATTTTTTTATTTGACTCTGCTTATCAAACTAGAACTTTCACTTCCCGACTTAAAACTTTACAGAAGGGCTTCCCTGGTGGCGCAGTGGTAGAGAGTCCGCCTGCCGATGCAGGGGACACGGGTTCCTGCCCCGGTCCGGGAAGATCCCACATGGCGCGGAGCGGCTGGGCCCGTGAGCCATGGCCACTGAGCCTGCGCGTCTGGAGCCTGTGCTCCGCAGAGGGAGAGGCCACAACAGTGAGAGGCCCGCGTACCGCAAAAAGAAAAAAAAAAAAACAAAAAAACTTTACAGAAGAAAATTAGTAACAAAATGTAGTTGAGGAATATTGTAAATACGTCTTCTAAATATCCAAATTATCTACCCCACCTCCAATTTAAATTCAGCACATCTCATAATTAATGAGTTCACTCATTTAGATAATGGAGAGATTTGGGGCCCTGAATATTAACAGTCTAGTAGACAAAAGCACAAATGGTAATGAACGTGGCCAAAGAAAAATTCACAGAATGTTCCAAGCAGTTGGCTCTTACTTCAAAAGGGAACAAAGGAAATTGGGACTGGGAGGAAAATGTGAAAATTCAGTGGCAAGAAAAGTATATCTAAACCCTTGCAATAGTTGGATTACTTTCAGCCTTTACCAACATTATGAAATGATGGAAAAGAAAAAAATTTCTGGCTATGCACCATGCCAATACTCTTTCCAGACTGGGGTCAACTGTTTTCATTTATAACAATTTAATGCACATCTAATAGTAAACAAACAAAACGACAAAATAAAGTGAGATTTAAAATAACTTAAAATAGAAGTATTATTCCAACAATCCACCTGATTTGTATTTCCCAAAGACGTCTCAAAGAACAATGATTAAAGCTGGCAGTATGGAAATTAGGGTATGTGTGTACATCACAGATTAAACATGGCCAGGACAAAGTGGGGAAGGTATGTAAAACACACTGGGTCTAACCATAATTTTAACAAGGAAGAAACAGAATAACAATCAACCAATTAATGCATGTGTGTTCACTTGGTGATAATTCATGACGCTATGCACTTGAACTTGAGCACTTTTCTATACATATATTCCATTAAAGGTTTATTTAAAACAAAAGAGAATCAACCAATAAGTTTTTTGTTTGTTTGTTTTTGGGTTTTTTTGGCTGCACTGGGTCTTCGTTGCTGCGCGCGGGCTTTCTCTAGTTGCGGCGAGCGGGGACTACTCCTCGTTGCGGCGCACAGGCTTCTCGTTGCAGTGGCTTCTCTTGTTGCAGAGCACGGGCTGTAGGCACACGGGCTTCAGTAGTTATGGCTCACGGGCTCTAGAGTGCAGGCTCAGTACTTGTGCACGGGCTTAGTTGCTTCTTGGCATGTGGGGTCTTCCCGGACCAGGGATCGAACCCGTGTCCGCTGCATCGGCAGACGGATTCTTAACCACTGCACCATCAGGGAAGCCCAACCAATAAGCATTTATGTCATGGTGCTATAAGTGTAAACAAAGGGGTTCTCAGAGCAATTGCAATCTGATTGGAGGTACTGATAGACATACATAAAAGATAATACCTAACTACGTTGCATTAGTTAAGTGCCATACTCGCTTTGCAGGGAGAGATGCATTGCTTCCTAGATCACGGCACGGCCACCTCAACATTCGTCCAGTCTCCTTTCCCATTCATCCTGCGTGCTGCTGCCTAGATCTGACCATGCTGCTCCCTTGCTTTTGAACTCATCATTGCACAGAACACTGGATAAGACCCAGCCTCTAACATCTGCACTGCAATGCACGCCCCGCTCTGCCCCACACCTCCCCAGAGCTACAGCGCCCACCCGCCCAGCACGGCTGGACGCAAGCGCAGGTCACTCAACATGCCTCTGTGCCTTCACACACGCTCCTCACTCCACCTGAAACAGACTCCCCTTCTCAGCACCAGCTCCCTTCTTGCCAACCACCTCTCTACCCGCTTCCCCACCCCCACCCTTCTCATCCCCTCCAGACTTGACCTGGTTAACACCCACTTTACCTTCAGGACCACAACTGAGCATCACGTAACGCACTAAAATTCGAAGAGCTCCCCAGCCCAGCCAGGTGGAGGAGCTATCCCACGGCCCTGGGTCCTTAGTGCTTTCAAGGCCACTAACTCGCAACTATCTCTTTTTATCTTATGAATGGACAAAATGGCTCAAAGTTGTAAAAATAAATTAAAAAGGTATAAAATGAAAAGTTTCCTTCTGGTCCATGTCCTTCATCTTCCCAGTAGCGCACCCACCACCATCACCCCCAAGGTAATGGCTATTACTGGTTCCTTGTATCTTTTCGGGGAAGTGATGTGTGTTACTTCTTGGTCAGGTGCTAAGAAATCCGTGTGATTCCTTCACCCAGCTCGATGCAGGAAACTCTGCAGTCCTAGGGACACCAGCGCCACAACATGGCAAGAGCTTGGCACATGGAGGGGGGCCTCCCGCTAACCCTGCACCGCTACGGATGAGAGAGACACTCTCATGTGTGGGTCTCTGTTATAGGCGCTGCGTTACCTCCTAACACAGCACAACGGCAGGCGCAAAGACGAACTCTTATTTCCTACCATACTGTTTCCGTCAGCCTGTTTTTCATAACTCGAGACCGTGGAGATCTTTCTATACTAGTCACGAAGAGCTACCTGGCCGCTCCTTACCGCTACATTATTCCAGTGGATGGAATGTCAGAAGTTACGTAACTTGTTCCCTAATGGTGAACATTTGGGCTGCAGGAAATATTTTGCTTTTACAAAATTGCTGCAATAAATAACCCTCTCCGTACATCATTTCTCGTGTGTTCAAGCCTATTTGTAGGATACATTCCTCCGAGTGAAACTCCTGAGCCAACGGTTATATAGACATTCTGGTATTTTAATAGACCCAGCCAAATTAGCCCCATCCGAGCAGTACCTGTTCATACACCCACCGGCAATGCATCAGCTCCTGTTTTTAAACCCACGGCCATACAAAAGTGTGTTATTAAACTTCCGGATCTTGTGACAATTTGAAAGATTAAGAAAAATAATAATAGTTCAGAGTAATTTGCGCTTTGCCAATCTTTAATCAAGTTGAAAATCTTTTCATATGTTTAAGGTTCCATTTTCACCCTGGGTTACAGGTCTTTGCTCACGAGCACGTCCAGGGCCTTCTGTATTGAGGTTTGCTACTCAGCACTGCTGCTCAAGGAATCCTTCGGGCCCTCCACCTCTTGGGTACTGGTCCTGTCGGCGTGATCAGTGTGTCCATTTCTTGCTCCTTGTCCGTTCCTGGCGTTCAATGGCAATACTTCTAGTATCTCCCCATTAAACGTGACGCCGGCCTTGGGAATACTCAGTGGCATAGTGTTAAGAAAGGCTGCGCCTCTAACGATGTCACCGAGGAGTTGTTTACTCAGGGGCTCTGGGAGGGAAATGGCCTGCTCGTGTGTGGTTTTCTCTCTAATCCTCAGCACAATGGCCAGTTCTCAATCGGCTCAACAAACATTTGATAAATTTACTAAGGGAAGATCAGTATGGCTCGCGCTATAGTCACAGATGGTTCCGGGAAGAAGTGAAGTACAGGCCAGGTGTGGAGAGATTAATGGGCTACAGAGTCGAGAGAAAGAACAAGTGGCCAGAGACAGGAAATTTCCATGGAGATAAGGAAGGAGTGAGGCTTTGAATCTGGACACAGCCACGTTCCTATGCGGAAAAGGTGGAAGGAATGCTTTATCCCACCACCGAGGCTTGAATGGGCGGGGGGAGATGGGCTTCATCCGGCAGGCTGAGGGATCCGTCTAGAAGAATCCCAGTGCTAGGTATTTCTCAGTTACACAATGCTTCGCGTGTGCTCAGAGCTTCGGAATGCCAAAGAGCCAGCTGGGGAATAGTTTTTAATATAAGTGGGCAATTGTTTCATGAAAAGTTAAACTCAGCTCTCAAATCCGGGGCGGAGGATTTTAGAGCAGGGCCTCTTTCTTCTCAACACGGCAAAGCTGAATCCTTCTCCCTTCCTCTTCCTTGGAACGCTCATCTGCCAGGGCGTCTGTCCCCAGATGACCCTTTCATCCTCATCCCATCCCTGAAGCCGACCCACAACAGGTACAAAGTGTTGACCCCTATGTGTTAACAGTGCCTGCCTACCACCTGGCTCTCAATATTTCTACCAGAATGTGAAGATGTCAGCAAAAGCCTTTGAGGCTCAAAAAAGTGGAACCTTGATAGCGGAACACCAGGTGATGACAGTGCCACAGCCAACCCTCTGGGGCAAGAAGGCCCACGGGCCGCTGTTGCGGCGCCTCCAGTGACTGGTGGCTGGAGTGGGCTTGTCATATCTTGACGTGAAATCTCATGACTATGAAATGATTTCTTACTAGAGCAATGGGGTGTTTCTGATTATTTAGTCCAAATTCATTTTAACTTGTAGCCATTTGTTAATTAGCAATTTGTTAATTAAATGACATAGGTATGTTTAAGTTTGTTAATTAAATGACATAGCTATGTTTAAAAGTTAGATGGTGCGTTTACGTGTTGTAATTTTGTACGCTCGGGGCCTTATACCTTCTGCCAGGAGTGGGGATGTGGCGGTGGGAAGTCCCTTCCACCCTTTGTGCGTGACAGGGACAAGCACCCCGCTGCTCTCCCGCGAACACAGCTGCCCAACTGGGCCCTCTATTTCTGTGGGTGCTCATGCTAACACTCGTGCCAGCAGTGCACAGATGCCCACGAGGGCCACGACGGAGGTGATGGACAGGACACTGGGTGTATCATTGGTGGGCCATGACTTCACCCCTGGAATGCTCTCCTCACGCTGAGAAAATAATCACAGAATATATAGCTCTACTCCTACTGTTTACACAAAATGCTACAAATAAGAGTTTTACAGTAATGGCAGTTGAAAGGATTTCACGCTGAAGCAAAAAGACAAAAAAAAAGAAGAGTCACTTCCTCTGGTGTATAAAATACTGAACTAGATGCTTTCTAGTCACAAAGAGGAAAACAGCATCAGAGGTTATCTTTGGTCTCAAGGAATTTGGATTCCAGTTAGAGAAACCGCACCGAAGAGGCACCTGGAAATCCTGCATTTGCCACAGGAAGTGCCAAATAAATGGCTCATAAGGAACATCAGAAAATGGACTGTTCATGGTTCAGCTAATCCCTGAATGGCTGGATCTTTCGTTGTTGTTTTTTGGGGGGTTTTGGCCGTGATGCACGGCATGTGGGATCTTAGTTCCCCGACCGGGTTATCAAACCCCCACCTCTCCCCGGCAGTGGAAGCACAGTGTCTTAACCACTAGACCACCAGGGAATTCCCAAATGGCTGGATCTTTGAGAAAAGCACAGGCCAGAAGGCGGTGTCCCACAGAGGGAGACAGAGCGTAAGACTCATCGGTGGAGTATATGCTAGAAGAAAAAGACAAAGAAAAAAAAGACTGAGGCCAGTTTGGGTGACTTGAATGACAGTAACAAGAGGGACTTTGTCCTGCAGTGGGGCTTTAGGACAGGTATAGAGCATGAAGGTGACGTGATGACACGGTGTTTTCAATTACCCCGTTCACTTCATCTTTCTGTGCATTAACTAGTTCCTTTCCTTTCATAGTTTTGAATAATTTAAGGCAATATACTTTATAGAATGTATTCATTCCCCTAAGTCAGGGGTCCCAACCCCCAAGCCATGGACCAGTACCGGTCGAGTGAGCGAAGCTTCATCTGTGTTTACAGTCGCTCCCCATCACCTGCATTACAGCCTGAGCTCCGCCTCCGGTCAGATCAGCGGTGGCATCAGATTCTCATAGGAGCGCAAACCCTACTGTGAACTGCGCATGCGAGGGATCCAGGTTGCGTGCTCCTTACGAATGACCTGAGGTGGACCTGAGGCGGTGATGCTAGCACTGGGGAGTGGCTGCAAATACAGATTATCATCAGCAGAGAGGTGTGACTGCATGGAGACCATGATAAATCAACTGCTTGCAGACTCATATCAAAACCCTATCAGTGAGCGACAAGCGAAACAAGCTCAGGGCTCCCACTGATTCTGCATTATAGTGAGTTGTATGATTATTTCATTATATATTGCAATGTAATAATAATAGAAATAGAGTGCACAATAAATGTAATACGCTTGAATCATCCCAAGACCATCTCCCTCCCACCCCGCCCCAGTCCATGGAAAAACTGTCCTCCATGGAACCGGTCCCTGGTACCAAAAAGGTTGGGGACCGCTGTCCTAAATTATAGAAACTAAGTATACTATCCCCTAAATGGCCTTTGAGTTCTCCTTGAGTCTTCTTTTTCCCACACTCCCCACATTCATTAGCTGACCTGTTAGGTTTTATCTTCAGAATAAATCCCAACCCACCCCCTTCTTGCATCTCCACTGTCCTCGTCTGATGTAGGCCAGCACCGCCAACTTCCTGGATGGCGGCAGCCTCCAAATTCATCTCCCTGCTTCCACTCTCCCACTTTTGACTTGGATAATTCATTCGCCATAAAAAGGCTGGAATGATCTTAAAACAAATCAGACATGGTCAAAACCTACCAGAGCTTCCCATTACACGTAAAATAAAACCCTGATTCCTGCCCACCTCTCTCTCTGCCTACCTTGGCCTCTGGCTGATTCTGGAACCTGCTGTGTTCTTTCCTGCCCCTGCTGATTACCATGCTGTTCCCTATGCCAAGAATGCTGTTCCTTCTTGGCTGAGAACGCTCTTCCACCTGATCCTCACGGGGCTCCTTCTTTCTCAAAACCAATCACTTCTTCAAATCACTTCCTCAAAGAAACATTCGCTAAATAACTAATTTAAGCAATAACCCAGTCAGTCTCTTTCTTGTCACCTGCTTTCATTACCCACTTATCCCTGATAAGATGCTTAGACCCGAATCATATTCATGACACCCCAGAGCCAGATGGTCCCCACACCCCACCCATGGTCAGTAGACCCTAGACTCTGGCTCCTGTGGGAGGCAACAAGCTGGATGGTTTTCACCAACTCTTTGTGCTAAGGTTCCCTGGTTTCCTGATTGGCAAAACAAAAGGACTGGGATAGATAAAAATCTAATGATTCATTTAAGCTTAGCACTCTGTGGTTTCATGAATTAAACTGGGGTCGGTTTTATTTCATTCTTTTTTGCTGTTGCCCTTATTGCTATTTTGACAGATGGAGATGGGGGAAAACACATAAAAGAAAAAACGAGTAAAGGAAGAAAGGTGGGAGGCAACAAAGGAGAAAGAGAAGGTGGAGAGAGGATGAGGGCTTTTTTGAAACCACTTCTTGTGGGAAATTAATCGTGCTGCTTTGTCCTGGCAAGAAGTAGCTATTTCAGGAAGAAAACAACCACTTCATACATGGAAGTTTCAGCACTAGTTAACCTGAACTCTACTGCTGTCGCCTAAGGGGTTTCATCTATTTACATCATCAGCTCAGATACTGAGCGAGGGCCTGAGCTCTGGAGAGGGGCAGACCCCAACTCTGTAAGGTCAATTTCAGTTCAGCCATCACTGTTTACAAGATGCCAGGCAGGTGAGAAGCATCTTCACCTCTGAGTGCAGGTCCTCTCACCTGTAAAATGGGGCTGATGCCAACCTCGGCATGGGGTCATTTTGAAGACTAAATAAGATCTGTAGTGGGGGGGGGGGGGCTTCCCTGGTGGCGCAGTGGTTGAGAGTCCACCTGCCGATGCAGAGGACACGCGTTCCGGTCCGGGAAGATCCCACATGCCACGGAGCGGGCTAGGCCCGTGAGCCATGGCCGCTGAGCCTGTGCATCCGGAGCCTGTGCTCCGCAACGGGAGAGGCCACAACAGTGAGAGGCCCGCGTACCGCAAAAAAAAAGGATCTGTAGAGGAATTCCCTGGTGGTGGAGTGCTTAAGAATCCGCCTGCCAATGCAGGGGACACGGGCTCGAGCCCTGGTCCGGGAAGATCCCACATGCTGCAGAGCAACTAAGCCCGTGCACCACAACTACTGAGCCTGTGCTCTAGAGCCTGTGAGCCACAACTACTGAAGCCCACGTGCCACAACTACTGAAGCCCGCGTGCCTACAGCCTGTGCTCTGCAACAAGAGAAGCCACCACGATGAGAAGCCCGCGCACCACAATGAAGAGCAGCCCCCGCTCGCTGCAACTAGAGAAAGCCCGGGCACAGCAATGAAGACTCAATGCAGCCAAAAATAAGTAAATAAATACATTTTTTTTTAAAAACACACACATAAGATGATTTTTTTTAAAAAAGGAACTGTATGTAGAACACTGAGTACCTAAGGTCTTGATTATGGGCTGTTACCATTCAAACGGTACTGATACAGAACTTTTCAAAGCTTCTGCTTCTGAGGTTTACACGTGCTGCTATGCGTAAGCCAGAAACTGATCATCACCATCTTTACATCACTTTGTGAAGTTATAACAATGGTGTTATGCATCTAGGGTTTTACAGGTAGTCCCAATTTCACATATTTAACACACTCTCCTGCTAAGAACCAAATACTTTACTTCAAAAATAAAATTACACTTCAGAACATAATATGGTAACCAGAGCCGGACTTAAGTTTCCACAATAACAACCAAAAAACTGGACAAGATATATGAAGTAACTGTTTTCAGACACAGAAGGGGCTATAGTCCCTGAAAGAAGGGAAGCAAACTAGGAGGACCCCAGGCTGGGTCAGCTGTTGGCCTGGAGGTACTTTCTGAAATGTGGTGCTGGGAGGGGGACCCAAGCAGACCATGGTGGTCCTGCCGAGGCAAAGGCACCAGGAGTTCACGGAACACGAGGTGCCTGGAAACACCAGAAAAATAAATGAAATGAAGAGCTATATAGCTATTATAAGCCAGTGGTGATGACAACTTACTAGGATATACCCAATCCAAAAGAAGACTGGAAAAGAAAAATGCAACAAGGAAACAAATAATACATGCGAGATTTAAATCAAACTAAATTGGTAATTATTTAAGTGTAAATGGTCTAAATAGTCTAATTACAAGGCAGAGATCAGAGAACAGACATACCATGCAAACACTAATATCAAGAAAGCTCGAGTGATTATAACAATATTAGACAAAGTAGACGTCAGAACAAATATATTATTACCAGGAAAGACTTCTCATCATGATAAAAGTGGTAGATTCATCAAGGTGACATAACAATCGTAATGCGTGTGTACTGGGAATTCCCTGGCGGTAAGTGGTTAGGGGTCCATGCTTCCACTACAGGGGGCACAGGTTCGATCTCTGGTCGGGGAACTAAGATCCCGCAAGCTGCATGGTACGACCAAAAAACCAAAAAGATCTGTGTGTACCTATCACAGGAGATGCAACAATGCCTCTCCTAGGCACTTACCAAAGAGAAATGACAGCGTCTGTTCACAACAAGACTTGATGAAAAATATCCATAGCAGCTTTACTCGTAATTTCCCTGAACTGGAAACAACCCGATGTGCATGAAAAGTGAAGTGTGTTAATAAGTCCATACACTGGAACACTATTCAGCAATAAAAGAAACAAAAATCCCGACACAAGCAACAGGATAAATGAACCTCAAGGAAGAACATTGTGCCGAGGCAAAGGGGCCAGACACAAGCATAGGATTTGATTCTACTGATAGGATGTTCTAGAAAAGGCAAATATAATCTACTGTGACTGGAAGCAGAAGCAGATCAGTGGTTGCCTGGGGCTGGGATGAGCTGTTTAGAAATGGGCAAGAGTATACTTTTTAAAGTGATGGAAATGGTCCATATATGGATTGTGGTAACAGGTACGCGGGTGTACCCTTTTGTCAAAACTCAAACTCTATACTTAAATTGGATGTATTTTATTGTGTTTTATACCTCAATAAAATTGCTTTTTAAAACAAAAGCATACAGCATATTTATCAGTAAACAAAGAAAAATTAAGTAACAACTGGATCCTTAGGTATGTGGTATCTCAAGAGAAGGAAATCAGGCATATTCTGAAAGAGATAAGCTAATATTCTGAAAGAGATAAGCTAAAAAGTAACAGTAGAAGAAAAGGGCCCAAATCAATGTTCCCAGTAAGCTATCCCATTTGAAGTTCTTTTCCATCACCAATTCTGAACCCACTTCTTGGTTTAAAAGTAGAAGCCACAAAACAAACCTAATTTCAATCTTCTGAAATAGTCATAGATTATATGGTAAGCAAATCAATTCTGAAAGAGCAAACTTTGAAGACAATGAATTAAAAAAAAAATTCAAAGCAGTAAAATATTTCCAGTAAGAAAAAAAAAAAAAAGATTTCTTTGGAGAGTAAGTGCATCTTACAAGGGAAGAAAGAAGATTTGCTTCTTGAAGAAGCTGTCCTAGCTGCTCTCACTGTGTTCTACTGTTATAAACAGTGTTTGAGGGACTAAAGCAATTCTCTCTGCCCCCACCTCCACACTTTTCTGGGATTTCTCTTGGAAACCAAATCACAAGAATCTTCTCTGTTCATCAGCGAGCAGGGTTGGGACAAAGCTCCGAACTTTAAGGCTGACCTAAAAGCATCATGTAGAACACAGAGGAGGTGCGACAATACTCTTCAGCAGATGGCCCACTGTGCAAAGCAAGCAAGTTACCTTAATTCCGAGATGCATGAACACAGTCATCGCCCTACACCCTCAGGCTCTTGTCTGAGCCTTTCTTTCACCTTCTGGCTCCAACTGAACCCAACCACATGGTACCCTGCAAGCCTCTGTGCCTCCCACCCACTTTTGTACCACAACACAATTCATTGCAAATCTATCCTCCCATCTTCAGATGACTTCTCACCACCTCCACTGCTGGCCGCTGGTCCCAAAGCCGGGATCATCTCTTGCCGACGCGCTGTAGCATCTCCTGCTTCTTGCTTCCACAGTACCTAGACAATGCTGCACGAGCACTTGAGTCAGGGCGTGCCGCCCCAGTGCTCAAACCTTCCTGTGTCCCATCCCATGACCAGTAAAAGCGGAGAGCCTCGTGATTGCCTGAAAAGCCTCGCCAACCACCCCCCACTTGTCTCGCGGTCCCCCGCACTCAGCCCCTTGGCTGCAGCCTCCTTGCTGTTCCTCCACCACATGGTTCCAGTCTTAGGGTCTCTGTCCTGCTGAGCCCTCTGCCTGGACCCACTTCCCCCCAGTACACAGGGGCTCAGCCCTCACACCTCCCCAGGACGCTGTTCAACCGTCCCTTTGTAAGTGGTGCCTTCTCCAAACGCCCTATTTGAAACTGCCGCACACACCGGCAAGCCCTGCCCCCCTTTGGCCTCTACAATTCTCCACAACGTTTACTACTGTGCGGACAGTGTGTATTCGTTGTTCTGTCTCCCCCCGTAGAATGTTAGCTCCAGGGACTGCAGGGGGGGCCCGGGTTCGATCCCTGGTCAGGGAACTAGATCCCACATGCCGCAACTAAGAGTTCGCATGCTGCAACTAAAAGATCCCGCGCGCCACAACTAAGACCCGGCGCAGCCAAATAAATAATTAAATAAATATATTAAACAAAGAATGTTAGCTCCATAGGAGCACCCATAGCAGTACTATTCATGGATGCATGGTACACAGTGAAACTTACTGAATGAATGACTGAATTTTTAGTAGATTTCAAACAAAGCCCGAGAACCACCTCATAGCGTATCTCTACATTTCCTGATCTTGACTTTGACCAGAAGTAGGAATACTAAAATAAATCAATGATAATGTATAAAACCCTCAGAAAAGGTATTTCCCAAAGGGCTAAAGCCAGGGGAGATTATGACAGTGCACTGCCACCTGGAATTTCAGGCGTTTGGGGCTCCTAAAATCCTAAAACCGCCCAATCATCCCTCTACTGTCAGCTCAAAAAGCTGACGGTCAACTCTTCCAGTAGAGGTCATGTTTCCTAGGTCCTCAGAACTCTCCAGGAATGTATATCAAGACCCCAGCTTTGCTAATATTGCTACAGCATGTAGCATTTTCCCTTAATTATGTGGATCCAGGCAACGAGACAGCTACAAAGTTGAGTCAGTTGCAGATGTTGGCTGATTGGCTAGACTTTCCTTTTGGCTAAGAGTGGTTTCCCCACACTTGCCATGGGATCTAAACTCATGGCTCTGAAACATCACCAGTAGCCCCTTCCAAGAATTTCGGAGACTTCTGGGCAGTAGTAAACACTCCTTACAGCTGTCTGATACTGGCATGCCAGAGGTCTGTGGGTTTCACATCCATCCTTTTGCAGAGTGAGCTGGTGGCAGGTAGAAATCCCTCTGTGGCCTGACGCTGGTCTCCCCTCTGTGCCTTTTTGTTTAATAAGACCTTTCCAATGGAGCACTTAAAATATATTAGATTCTCAATGTCTCATTCAACAAAGCACATAAATAAAGCAGAGACCTGCTACAGAAAGATCTTTGTGCACTGCCCCCAAATTCTGGATTTCAGTATCATGATATATTAACTAGGAATTGTATAGTTTATATGTTTTAAAAAAAAAAACAACTCCAGCACTATTTACAATAGCCAAGACGTGGAAGCAGCCTAAATGTCCGTCCACAGATGAATGGATAAAGATGATGTGGTATATATCAATATATACACAATGGTATATTATGCAGCCATAAAAAAGAATGAAATAATGCTATTTGCAGCAACATGGATGGACCTAGAGATTATCATACTAAGTGAAGTGAGTCAGAGAGAGACAAATATTATATGACATCACTTATACGTGGAATCTAAAAAAATGATACAAATGAACTGATTTACAAAACAGAAACAGACTCACAGACATAGAAAACAAACTTATGGTTACCGAAGGAGAAAGGTGGGGAGGGATAAATTAGGAGTTTGGGGTTAACAGATACACACCATTATATGTAAAATAGATAAACAACAAGGATCTACTGTATAGCATAGGGAACTACATTCAATATCTTGTAATAACCTATAATGGAAAAGAATCTGAAAAAGAATATATATATATGTATAACTAAATCACTTCGCTGTACACCTGAAACTAACACAACATCCTATCAACTATACTTCAATTAAAAAAAACCCCAGATGCATGCTCATTTCCCCACTAACTTTTCCTGGTGACAGACAGAAAACAGCAGTTGTGAAGTGCCTACCTCCTACTCAGGCTCTGCTTTTTGGGGAATGGGCAACCTTGGTCACATTATTTTAACTAGCACAGAAAACACTAGTTTAGTACACAGGTGGCCATCACGGTCTTAAACCAATAGTAGTTCCCATCAATCACGGGCTCAGAAGAGCTCAGGGAAAATTCAATAGCAACCACCTAAAAGATCAGAGAGAGAGTTGCCAGCCTGCAGATCAGGGGTTTGGTGGTCACACGCCAGGGTTCCTACAGTTCTAGTGATTAGCAGATGTTAAAGGATTGTGCCATTCCAGTAAAAGTGTGGCTCTTCTGAATTTTTCTGGGAAGAGATAATCATGGCTGATCTTAGAACTTGAATGATGTCTTGTAAAAGGAAAACCAGCCCAAATAAATTGGTTTAAAACAAACAAACAAACAAAAAAAGACAACTATATTTCTCACAGGACTGGTTTAAGCCTTTCTACTCTCTTTGAAAGCTGCCACAATTTTCTCAGATGTCCCCAGTTTTCAGAGCCGCAGAGGCTGCATGGCAGGGCAGGTGGCGCCTCCAAGCCGGGGCGCCAATACCCAGGCTTGTGGGAGCCAACACAGATAAGGAGTCAGCCCAAAGGACTGCCTGCCAGTGGGGTTTGGACTAACAGCCTTTCCCTCTTCTTCAGTGTCTTTCCTCTCTAGGCGGCATTTCTGTTTAGAGACGCAAGTTGAAAGTGTGCAGAATCTGTGTCCATCATTTCTGTGGGTTCCTCACCACCCGTTGCCTGCGGCTGCCTGGCCTCTTCAATTGAAAATCCAATTAGCTGTGCTTAGTCAAGTGTTTACCTCTGCTGTTTGAAAGTTTAAATGGACCTTTAACTCTTCCCCTCACTTAGAAGTCACCACAAAGGCATGGATAATTGATGCGGAGTTGAATGGGGCCCCAGGTTTTCTTCTCTTTTGGGGCTGGTGGCTCTCAGCTGGAGGAAGTTTTACACATCAGACAGGGTGGGGCCGTCTGTGACTGTCAATCAGGGAGGCTGTTTGTCTCGGGAAGGCCCTGTGTGGGGACACAAACAAACTCTTCCAAACAAAGGTGGAAACAAAAGAGAAAGCAAAGCCTGAAGGGGGGTTCCCGGGTTAAGATTTCCCTCTCTATGACCACATGCAAAAGGGCTCGATGTGCTATCATTTAACTCTGGTCTTCAAGTCAGAAGTTGCACAGTGCTAAGTATCTGCAGATTTTAGCCATCTACCATGTTTTGAAGCACAAAGCACTTCAAGCAATGTTTTTATAATCATAAAATAGGTTGGTAACTTTGTTCCTTGAAAACTGACAAAAAAGTAATCCTAAAATGTTTTCTTCTGTGTCGCTTATTATTTTTTCAGTACTTCTGTGGTCCTGTATTTTGAATATAATTACCAAATTCAAAGAAGAGGTCTCTATGTCATGTCTGTGTCCACCTTTCTTTCTACGGGCCTGCTCAGAAAATCCTCTAAAAAGAACTTTGTAAGGCCGCAATTTCTGTCTTGCCAATGTATCCTTTTTATAATGAAACATACTTTTTTTTGCAAAGTCCATGGTATTTCTTATGCCTTAGCCCCAAATGCCAAATATAATTTATACATTCTTTCCACCCGAATGTTCTTTGAAATCATGCTAAATATGTTTGAGACCAACATTAATAAATATTTAAGAAATCAAAGTGAAAAGTAAAAATTGAAAAGAAAAGGCACCAGACTGGAAAGAAAGGAGTAAATTTGTTTTTATTCAGAGACAGGATCTTACATGTAGAAAATCCTAAAGAACTCACACACATACACACATACACAAATCTACTAGAACTAATAAATTAGTTCAGCAAGATTGTAGGATACAAGATCACCAACAAAAACCAATTCTATTTCCGTGTACTAGCAATGAACAACCAAAAATGAAATTAAAGAAACAATTTCATCCATAATAGCATCAAAAACATTAAAATAATTGTGAATAAATTTAAGAAGACATATAAGACTGAAAACTACAAAGCACTGCTGAGAGAAATTAGGGACGACGTAAACAACTGTAGAGACATTTCATTCATGGATTGGAAGACTTAATGCTGTTAAAATGACAGTTGTCTACAAATCTAGAGATTCGACAAAATCCCTACCAAAATCTGAGTAGGTTTTTTGTGGGGGTTTTTTGGCAGAAACTGAAAAACTGATGCTAAAATTCATACGGAAATGCAAAGGATCCAGAAGAGCCAAAAACAATTTTGAAAAAAAAAGAAGAATGAAGTGAGAAGATTTTTATTTCCCGATTTCAAAACTTACTATAAAGCTACGGTAATCAAGACAGTGTGGAACCAGCATAAGAACAGACATATACATCAACAGAACAAAACTGAGAGTCCAGAAATAAGTCCTTAAATTTATGGTCAATTAATTTTCAACAAAGATGCCAAGACAACCCAATGGGGGAAGAAAACGTTTTTTTCTTCAAACAAAAAAAAACTGGAACTCTCATAAAATGATAGTGAGAATGTAAATATAGTATAATTTAGAAAGCAATTAGTGATTCCTTAAAAAGTTAAACATGAATTCACCATACAGCCCAGCAATTCCACTCCTAGTTACATACCCAGGAGAAATGAAAACATACATCCACACTTGTACGTGAATGTGAACACAGCAGCATCGTTTGTAATAGACCAAAAGTGGGAATAATTCAAATGTCCATCAACTGGCGAAGGGATAAACAAAATGTGGTCTATCCATATAATGGGATATTATTCAGCAACAAAAGGGAACGAGAAACCAGAACACACAACGTGGATCAACCTCCAAAACCTCATGTTAAATGAAAGAAGCATATGCAAAAGACTAACAGTCTACAGCCTGTAAGATTATGCTGTCTACAAGAGACCCACTTCAGACCTAGAGACACATACAGACTGAAAGTAAGGGGATGGAAAAAGATATTCCATGCAAATGGAAACCAAAAGAAAGCTGGAGTAGCAATTCTCATATCAGACAAAATAGACTTTAAAATAAGGACTATTAAAAGAGACAAAGAAGGACACTACATAATGATCAAGGGATCGATCCAAGAAGAAGATATAACAATTGTAAATATTTATGCACCCAACATAGGAGCACCTCAATACATAAGGCAAATACTAACAGCCATAAAAGGGGAGATCGACAGTAACACATTCATAGTAGGGGACTTTAACACCCCACTTTCACCCATGGACAGATCATCCAAAATGAAAATAAATAAGGAAACACAAGCTTTAAATGATACATTAAACAAGATGGACTTAATTGATATTTATAGGACACTCCATCCAAAAACAACAGAATACACATTTTTCTCAAGTGCTCATGGAACATTCTCCAGGATAGATCATATCTTGGGTCACAAATCAAGCCTTGGTAAATTTAAGAAAATTGAAATTGTATCAAGTATCTTTTCTGACCACAACGCTATGAGACTAGATATCAATTACAGGAAAAGAACTGTAAAAAATACAAACACATGGAGGCTAAACAATACACTACTTAATAATGAAGTGATCACTGAAGAAATCAAAGAGGAAATAAAAAAATACCTAGAAACAAATGACAGTGGAGACACAACGACCCAAAACCTATGGGATGCAGCAAAAGCAGTTCTAAGGGGGAAGTTTATAGCAATACAAGCCCACCTCAAGAAGCAGGAAACATCTCGAATAAACAACCTAACCTTGCACCTCAAGCAATTAGAGAAAGAAGAACAAAAAAACCCCAAAGCTAGCAGAAGGAAAGAAATCATAAAAATCAGATCAGAAATAAATGAAAAAGAAATGAAGGAAACGATAGCAAAGATCAATAAAACTAAAAGCTGGTTCTTTGAGAAGATAAACAAAATAGATAAACCACTAGCCAGACTCATCAAGAAAAAAAGGGAGAAGACTCAAATCAATAGAATTAGAAATGAAAAAGGAGAAGTAACAACTGACACTGCAGAAATAAAAAAAACATGAGAGACTACTACAAGCAACTCTATGCCAATAAAATGGACAATCTGGAAGAAATGGACAAATTCTTAGAAATGCACAACCTGCCAAGACTGAATCAGGAAGAAATAGAAAATATGAACAGACCAATCACAAGCACTGAAATTGAAACTGTGATTAAAAATCTTCCAACAAACAAAAGCCCAGGACCAGATGGCTTCACAGGTGAATTCTATCAAACGTTTAGAGAAGAGCTAACACCTGTCCTTCTCAAACTCTTCCAAAATATAGCAGAGGGAGGAACACTCCCAAATTCCTTCTACGAGGCCACCATCACCTTGATACCAAAACCAGACAAGGATGTCACAAAGAAAGAAAACTACAGGCCAATATCACTGATGAACATAGATGCAAAAATCCTCAACAAAATACTAGCAAACAGAATCCAACAGCACATTAAAAGGATCATACACCATGATCAAGTGGGCTTTATTCCAGGAATGCAAGGATTCTTCAATATACGCAAATCTATCAATGTGATAAACCATATTAACAAATTGAAGGAGAAAAACCATATGATTATCTCAATAGATGCAGAGAAAGCTTTCGACAAAATTCAACACCCATTTATGATAAAAACCCTGCAGAAAGTAGGCACAGAGGGAACTTTCCTCAACATAATAAAGGCCATATATGACAAGCCCACAGCAAACATCATCCTCAATGGTGAAAAACTGAAAGCATTTCCACTAAGATCAGGAACAAGACAAGGTTGCCCACTCTCACCACTCTTATTCGACATAGTTTTGGAAGTTTTAGCCACAGCAATCAGAGAAGAAAAAGAAATTAAAGGAATCTAAATCGGAAAAGAAGAAGTAAAGCTGTCACTGTTTGCAGATGACATGATACTATACATAGAGAACCCTAAAGATGCTACCAGAAAACTACTAGAGCTAATCAATGAATTTGGTAAAGTAGCAGGATACAAAATTAATGCACAGAAATCTCTGGCATTCCTATATACTAATGATGAAAAATCTGAAAGTGAAATCAAGAAAACACTCCCATTTACCATTGCAACAAAAAGAATAAAATATCTAGGAATAAACCTACCTAAGGAGACAAAAGACCTGTATGCAGAAAATTATAAGACACTGATGAAAGAAATTAAAGATGATACAAATAGCTGGAGAGATACACCATGTTCTTGGATTGGAAGAATCAACATTGTGAAAATGACTCTACTACCCAAAGCAATCTACAGATTCAATGCAATCCCTATCAAACTACCACTGGCATTTTTCACAGAACTAGAACAAAATATTTCGCAATTTGTATGGAAACACAAAAGACCCCAAATAGCCAAAGCAATCTTGAGAAAGAAAAACGGAGCAGGAGGAATCAGGCTCCCTGACTTCAGACTATATTACAAAGCTACAGTAATCAAGACAGTATGGTACTGGCACAAAAACAGAAAGATAGATCAATGGAACAGGATAGAAAGCCCAGAGATAAACCCACGCACATATGGACACCTTATCTTTGATAAAGGTGGCAGGAATGTACAGTGGAGAAAGGACAGCCTCTTCAATAAATGGTGCTGGGAAAACTGGACAGGTACATGTAAAAGTATGAGATTAGATCACTCCCTAACACCATACACAAAAATAAGCTCAAAATGGATTAAAGACCTAAATGTAAGGCCAGAAACTATCAAACTCTTAGAGGAAAACATAGGCAGAACACTCTATGACATAAATCACAGCAAGATCCTTTCTGACCCACCTCCTAGAGTAATGGAAATAAAAACAAAAATAAACAAATGGGACCTAATGAAACTTCAAAGCTTTTGCACAGCAAAGGAAACCATAAACAAGACCAAAAGACAACCCTCAGAAGGGGAGAAAATATTTGCAAATGAAGCAACTGACAAAGGATTAATCTCCAAAATTTACAAGCAGCTCATGCAGCTCAATAACAAAAAAACAAACAACCCAATCCAAAAATGGGCAGAAGACCTAAATAGACATTTCTCCAAAGAAGATATACAGAATGCCAACAAACACATGAAAGAATGCTCAACATCATTAATCATTAGAGAAATGCAAATCAAAACTACAATGAGATATCATCTCACACCAGTCAGAATGGCCATCATCAAAAAATCTACAAACAGTAAATGCTGGAGAGGGTGTGGAGAAAAGGGAACACTCTTGCACTGCTGGTGGGAATGTGAATTGGTTCAGCCACTATGGAGAACAGTATGGAGGTTCCTTAAAAAACTACAAATAGAATTACCATATGACCCAGCAATCCCACTACTGGGCATATACCCTGAGAAAACCAAAATTCAAAGAGTCATGTACCAAAATGTTCATTGCAGCTCTATTTACAATAGCCCAGAGATGGAAACAACCTAAGTGTCCATCATCGGATGAATGGATAAAGAAGGTGTGGCACATATATACAATGGAATATTACTCAGCCTTAAAAAGAAACGAAATTGAGCTATTTGTAATGAGATGGATAGACCTAGAGTCTGTCATACAGAGTGAAGTAAGTCAGAAAGAAAAAGACAAATACCGTATGCTAACACATATATATGGAATATAAGAAAAAAAAAATGTCATGAAGAACCTAGGGGTAAGACAGGAATAAAGACGCAGACCTACTGGAGAACGGACTTGAGGATATGGGGAGGGGGAAGGGTGAGCTTTGACAGGGCGAGAGAGAGTCATGGACATATACACACTAACAAACGTAGTAAGGTAGATAGCTAGTGGGAAGCAGCCGCATGGCACAGGGATATTAGCTCGGTGCTTTGTGACAGCCTGGAGGGGTGGGATAGGGAGAGTGGGAGGGAGGGAGACGCAAGAGGGAAGACATATGGTAACATATGTATATGTATAACTGATTCACTTTGTTATAAAGCAGAAACTAACACACCATTGTAAAGCAATTATACCCCAATAAAGACGTTAAAAAAAATAATAAAGATAAAAAAAAAAAAAGAAATGTTCAGAAAAGGCAAATTACTATAGAGACAGAAAGCAGATTATTGGTTGCCTGGGGATGGGAGCAGGAAGTGACTACAAGTGGGCACAGGGTGTCTCTTTGAGACATGGAAATGTTTTAAAATTAGACTGTGGTGCTGGCTGCACAACTCAGAGTTTACTAAAACTCATCAAATTATACACTCATAATGAGTGAATTTTATAACATGTAATATCATGCCTCGATAAAGCTGTTTTTAAGAGTAAAAGTTGCAAAATTTTGTTTTGACCAAAACCATGTTTCAAAGACACCAATTCTCACACGAATTCAAAAAGATTAATATTCAGACTCTGGATTAAGCTCTGAAGTCAGTGTGAGAAAATGAAATGTCTTCCGTGGCAATAATGATGTGACATCATACTACTTTAACTATGATGTTCTTTATATATGAGAGTAACATTTGCATACTTTATGAATTAAGCATCTATTTTGGAGTCTCCTTATAATCGGAAACATCCTTCTCTAACAAGAGAGGGTATGCAGTCAAGAGAAGTGAGTAGTATCAACAGACAGATGGAATTTATCAAATGTTATGTGCCCCACTTGCATATGATGAAATTATTTCAGTATATCACAGAAGAAAATGGTAGCAAAACATCTTAACCATACAAATTGATTTTAACCGACAAATTGATTTTACTGTCTATTTGATAACCAGTATCCCTTTAAAGCCATTCTTTCAATGAGCCAAACCCAAGACATTTGTCAATATCTAAATGAGTAAGTTTTACTGACAGCAAATTAGGAATCAACTTAATTGATGTCCCTTAAGACGTATGATTTCTATGTAAGGATGAGGAAGATAAAGACAGCTGTCATTTACTTAACCTTTTTAATTCTGGAAACTGGCAATTAAAAACAAAGAAGTTAAGCATTGATCCTGCTCTATTAGTCTTCTATTGCTGTGTAACAAATATCCACAAACTCAGTGACTTAAAAACACCACTAATAAATACCTCCTAGTTCTGGAGGTCAGAACTAGGCTCTGCTGGGTTTTCTGCTTAGGGGCTCACAAAGCCAGAATCAAGGTGCTGGCAACCTGGGTTCTTATCTAGAGGTTCCAGGGAGGAATCTGCTCCCAAACTCATTCATGTTACTGGCAGAATGCAGTTCCGATGGCTGTAGCACTGAGGTCCCTGTTCCCTTGCTGCCTGCCAAGGAGGAGGGGTCACCCTCAGCTCCTAGACAACACTCACAATCCTTCTCATGGGGCCCCCTCCACCTGAAAAGTCGGCAAGGGTGCGTCCCACCTTTCTCCTGCTTCAATCTCTATGACTTCTGCTGCCGGCCTGAGGACATTCTCTGCTTTTAAAGGGCTGGTGTGAGCAAATTCAGCCCACCCAGAACACAACCTTAATTATATCTGCAAAATCTCTTTCAGCGGGTTACCCCTGGGAGCAACACCTGGAGGCTTTTAAAAGTCATGGGAGGGGCTTCCCTGGTGGCGCAGTGGTTGAGAATCTGCCTGCCAATGCAGGGGACACGGGTTCGAGCCCTGGTCTGGGAAGATCCCGCATGCCGCGGAGCAACTAGGCCCGTGAGCCACAACTACTGAGCCTGCGCGTCTGGAGCCTGTGCTCTGCAACAAGAGAGGCCGCGCACCGCGATGAAGAGTGGCCCCCGCTCTACGCAACTAGAGAAAGCCCTCGCACAGAAACAAAGACCCAACACAGCCATAAATAAATAAGTAAATAAATAAATAAATAAATGTCATGAGAGACATCGTAGAAATCTGCCAACCGCACCTGACTGTCTTTATAGGCAAATATATATAGCTCAAGTGGATGAGTAAAAGCAGGCAACGTGGAAGGAATGGCATGATTAGCAAACTCACCGCTTCGTAACTTCCTAATAAAATAATCGATTTATGCAGAGATCATCAGTGAAAATGAAACGAATGGCAGATGACAGCTGAATGAGAAGCTGGAGAGCTGACCGCACCTGAGCCCACTTTAGAGAAATGACGGCAGAGCGGCACCTACGTGTCACGTGCCTCTTGCTACAATGTCCGAACCTAACATGCTAATCCAGCTGTTGGAGCTGGCTTTCAGTTCACGGGAAATTTAGGAAGCAGAAGTGCAATTTAAATGACACCACGAGAAAGCAAACAGAGAAATCCAGAATGTGGAACACTACAATACAGCCGGCCCAGTTTCTTCAATACGTCAATTACCTGGGGGTGGGGGTGGGGTGGGGGACTGTTCTAGATTAATGGGATGTTATTACTAATTACAATACAAGAACAATATTTGGATCCTGATTCAAAAAACACAAGAGTAAAAGGACATTTTTAAATTAATCAGAAAAACCTGAATACGGACTCAGTATTAAAGTAACAATCATCATTTTCATTGGCTGGGATAAAGGTATTAAGGTTGTATGAGAAAACATTCAGATTTTTTTAGAGATGCACATAGGGCTGAATTTCTATGAGGGGTTTGCTAATTGCTTTAAAATATTCAGGCAACCACAAAAAGAGGGGATGGACAAAGCAGGTACACAAAATGTTGAAACATATCGAATCTGGGTGATGTATATGCATGGAGGTTCATTATTCTGGTCCATTTTTACCCAGGACTAAAAATTTTTATAATAAACGATTTCATTTAAGAGATTTCATTCATTGAGCATCTGCTGAGAATCACTGTGTTCAGGGCTTCACATCCATTTCCTGCTGGATCCTCACTACGGCCTTATGAAGTAGGCACCATTTGTATCCCCACTTTTATAGCTAAGAATATGAAACAACGACCAGCGTGGGGTGTAGCTGACAGACCTGCCAATTGCCCGCCACCCCAGCGAAGCCTCAGAGGCCAAGTAAATGAAAGATTTCTACATTTTTCATTTCACAAAGCAGTTTGACAAGTTGGCTGCCGCCCGCATTGGAGGGCAATCCCCCAAACCATGCGCCAACCGCAGCATGGGGGATGCCGGAAGGTTCGGAAGGAGACAAAAGGAGGAGCCAGGTAGAGGGTGAAAGAGAAACAGAGGGACCACAGAAAAGCAACAAGGTGGAAACACAGAGAGACAGTCACGGAAAGGGGCAGAGGGAAGAGATGGGGAGACACTGGGGAAGAGGGGTGTGCTTGAAGGAGGACGTCACAGACCTATAGAGTCAGACAAAGCTACTGCAACCCTGGTCCACCTTCCACTCTGCCCCACCCGTCACACCAGCCAGAAAACGGGAACGCCTCGGAGCAAAGGAGGAACCAGACACATTCACTGTAGAGCTCTGTCCACGTGTAATTACAGATCCGTGTCAGGCACCATTACCTTGTCCTCGCTCCTCATCCCCCAGCCCCCATCCTGTGACCTTCTCCCAAGTCAGCTCGCCAGCTCCAAGCTCAGAGTGGGGAGGAAGGGAAGGAGGAGTTATTTATTTATCTAAACCATGTTTCAGTTTTTTAACGGCCTAATTGAGATAAAAGTCACAGACCCTCAGTGCCCAGCAAAGCTGTTCTCAGTGGGGGAAAATCTGTGAGGCTGAAGTTAATAGCACCAGGGCCACGTTAATGCCACTAGGGGGCTCAGACCAGAGGCTCCTGGAGGCGGCTTCAGGTGATGGTTTAATCACAACAGAAAAAACAGGTCTGGGGCTTGCACGCGTGACTGGGGCAGGGGGAGTGGGGATGGCAGACGGGAAAGGGGTTACAGGAGGGAGAGTGGGAAGCAGAAAACACAAAGGAAGACAGAATCCTCAAACAGAATCCTCAATGCATTTCAGAGACTGGAACTAGAGCTGCAGGGGAGGGCAGGCCTGTCACACACCCCACCCCAGGGCGAGTTAATAACACGGAACCACTTGCTCAAATTACACGTTAAAAAACACCTTCTTCTCCTAGCAGCGTTATTCATGAGAGCCCAAAACTGGAAACAGTTGGCGGATGAATGGATAAATGAAACGTGGCATAGCCATACATGGGAATATTATCAGGTACAGAGAGGCAGGCAGTACTGATACACACGCTACAACGTAGATGAACCCTGAAAACATTATGTTGAGAGAAGCCAGATGCAAAAGACCACGTGTTATATGATGCCGTTGGTTTTTTTTAACATCTTTATTGGAGTATAATTGCTTTACAATGGTGTGTTAGTTTCTGCTGTATAAGAAAGTGAATCAGCTATACATATACATATGTCCCCACATCTCTTCCGTCCTGAATCTCCCTCCCTCCCACCCTCCCTATCCCACCCCTCTAGGTGGTCACAAAGCACCGAGCTGATCTCCCTGTGCTATGCGGCTGCTTCCCACTAGCTATCTACCTTACGTCTGGTAGTGTATATGTGTCCATGCCACTCTCACTTTGTCCCAGCTTACCCTTCCCCCTCCCCATGTCCTCAAATCCATTCTCTAGTAGGTCTGTGTCTTTATTCCTGTCTTGCCCCTACGTTCTTCACGACCATTTTTTTAGATTCCATATATATGTGTTAGCATACGGTATTTGTTTTTCTCCTTCTGACTTACTTCACTCTGTATGACAGTCTCTAGGTCCATCCACCTCACTACAAATAACTCAGTTTCATTCCTTTTTATGGCTGAGTAATATTCCATTGTATATATGTGCCACATCTTCTTTATCCATTCATCTGTTGATGGACACTTAGGTTGCTTCCATGTCCTGGCTATTGTAAACAGAGCTGCAATGAACATTTTGGTACATGACTCTTTGTGAATTATGGTTTTCTCAGGGTATATGCCCAGTAGTGGGATTGCTGGGTCATATGGTAGTTCTGTTTGTAGTTTTTTAAGGAACCTCCATACTGTTCTCCATAGTGGCTGTACCAATTCACATTCCCACCAGCAGTGCAAGAGTGTTCCCTTTTCTCCACACCCTCTCCAGCATTTACTGTTTGTAGATTTTTTGATGATGGCCATTCTGACTGGTGTGAGGTGATATCTCATTGTAGTTTTGATTTGCATTTCTCTAATGATTAATGATGTTGAGCATTCTTTCATGTGTTTGTTGGCAATCTGTATATCTTCTTTGGAGAAATGTCTATTTAGCTCTTCTGCCCATTTTTGGATTGGGTTGTTTGTTTTTTTGATATTGAGCTGCATGAGTTGCTTGTAAATTTTGGAGATTAATCCTTTGTCAGCTGCTTCATTTGCAAATATTTCCTCCCATTCTGAGGGTTGTCTTTTGGTCTTGTTTATGGTTTCCTTTGCTATGCAAAAGCTTTTAAGTTTCATTAGGGCCCATTTGTTTCCTTTTGTTTTTATTTCTGTTTCTCTAGGGGGTGGGTCAAAAAGGATCTTGCTATGATTTATGTCATAGAGTGTTCTGCCTATGTTTTCCTCTAAGAGTTTGATACTGTTTGGCCTTACATTTAGGTCTTTAATCCATTTTGAGTTTATTTTTATGTATGGTGTTAGGGAGTGTTCTAATTTCATTCTTTTACATGTAGCTGTCCAGTTTTCCCAGCACCACTTACTGAAGAGGCTATCTCTTCTCCACTGTATATTCTTGCCTCCTTTATCAAAGATAAGGTGACCATATGTGTGTGGGTTTATCTCTGAGCTTTCTATCCTGCTCCATTGATCTATATTTCTGTTTTTGTGCCAGTACTATACTGTCTTGATTACCGTAGCTTTGTAGTATACTCTGAAATCAGGGAGCCTGATTCCTCCAGCTCCGTTTTTCTTTCTCAAGATTGCTTTGGCTATTTGGGGTCTTTTGTGTTTCCATACAAATTGTGAAATTTTTTGTCCTAGTTCTGTGAAAAATGCCAGTGGTAGCTTGATAGGGATTGCACTGAATCTGTAGATTGCTTTGGGTAGTAGAGTCATTTTCACAATGTCGATTCTTCCAATCCAAGAACATGGTATATCTCTCCATCTATCTGCATCATCTTTAATTTCTTTCATCAGTGTCTTATAATTTTCTGCATACAGGTCTTCTGTCTCCTTAGGTAGGTTTATTCCTAGATATTTTATTCTTTCTGTTGCAATGGTAAATGGGAGTGTTTTCTTAATTTCACTTTCAGATTTTTCATCATTAGTGTATAGGAATGCAAGAGATTTCTGTGCATTAATTTTGTATCCTGCTACTTTACCAAATTCACGGATTAGCTCTAGTGGTTTTCTGGTAGCATCTTTAGGGTTCTCTATGTATAGTATCATGTCATCTGCAAACAGTGACAGCTTTACTTCTTCTTTTCCGATTTGGATTCCTTTTATTTCTTTTTCTTCTCGGATTGCTGTGGCTAAAACTTCCAAAACTATGTTGAATAAGAGTGGTGAGAGTGGGCAACAACCATTTCTTGCTCCTGATCTTAGTGGGTTTCAGTTTTTCACCACTGAGGACGATGTTGGCTGTGGGTTTGTCATATATGGCCTTTATTATGTTGAGGAAAGTTTCCTCTATGCCTACTTTCTGGAGGGTTTTTATCATAAACGGGTGTTGAATTTTGTCAAAAGCTTTCTCTGCATCTATTGAGATGATCATATGGTTTTTCTCCTTCAATTTGTTAATATGGTGTATCACGTTGATTGATTTGTGTATATCGAAGAATCCTTGCATTCCTGGGATAAACCCCACTTGATCATGGTGCATGATCCTTTTAATGTGCTGTTGGATTCTGTGTGCTAGTATTTTGTCGAGGATTTTTGTATCTATGTTCATCAGTGATATTGGCCTGTAGTTTTCTTTCTTTGTGACATCCTTGTCTGGTTTTGGTATCAGGGTGATGGTGGTCTCGTAGAATGAGTTTGGGAGTGTTCCTCCCTCTGCTATATTTTGGAAGCGTTTGAGAAGGACAGGTGTTAGCTCTTCTTATGATGCCGTTTATGTGGCGTGTCCAACACAGGCAAATCCACAGAGGCAGAAATTAGATTAGTCGTCCTTAGGGGTTGGGGGGAAGGGGAGAATGGAGAGGGACTGCTGATGGGTGTGGAGTTTCTTTCTGGGGTGTTGAAAATGTTCTGTGATGGGACTTGTTGACGGTCATGCAACTCTGAATGCACGAGAACCCACTGAACTGTATACTCGAAATGGGTGAATTTTATGCGATCTCAAATATATCTCAACAAAGCTGTAAAACATTTTTAAAAATTTAAGTAACCAATAAAGAACTCCTTTTTTGCCTTCCCTCCCAAAGTTACCGAGTTTCTCAATCTTGTTATCAGGCTAGTTTTATTTTCTGTTTTTCAGTACAAAATCAGAAGCCAAGGAGAGCATTTATATAGATGGCAGGTAATCAAACACCATGAAAGCAACGAGAAGCAGCAATAAAGGATGAGATGAAAGCCAAATCTGTTCCCCCACCAAATCCTGATGCTCAGGATGAAACGTTTCCATGTGGCTAAGGGCTCTCCCCACGTTGTCCTCAGAATGGACGGGCTACTCTTCATCTGCTTCTCCAGAGCACGCCAGCCGCCTTTTGACCACTGTATTTTGTGGGTTATCACAGAAGCCACATCTACAGAAGACTGCCTTCATAGACGGCTACTTTGTGACAAAAAGTGGTTCACAAACTTCCAAAGACTTTCCACACTGGTTTCTGCTTTCCTTGAACAAAGGAGATCACTGTAACTCTTTCTAAAAAAACAAAAAACCTCTCCAGTTTTTACCGGGTGACTTTCTACAGTATTTTACAGTCATGGTTTCCTTTCCAAGAGCCTTTAAAGAATTATCAGAGGAGGAGAACGTCAGATCAGAACAAGTCACTTCATCAACCTGGGTCTACACCTCCTTACCTGTACACGGAAGGGCGACCCAGAATTATCTCTAAGAATATTCAGTCTCAAAGGGATCAGTCAGCCTGTGTCTATGGAAATTTTTTTTTTCTTTTTTGCTGTGCTGTGTAGCATGCGGGAATCTTAGTTCCCCGACCAGGGAGCGAACCCATGCCCCTTGCAGTGGAAGCGCAGAGTCTTAACAACTGGACCGCCAGGGAAGTCCTACCCTGTGTCTACGAATCATGGAAACAAAACTACATGCAGAAGCAGAGTTCCAGGAAACTTTAGGAAGACTTTAATTTCTTGAAATTTTAACAGAGTAATCCTCTAGTATTAAGTCAATTAAAAAACTCAGACACAGTTCCTCCGCAAACCTTCTCTGAGCAGTTGTGGGAGGCAAACAAGACGCAGAGAGACTTCCTGGTCTCTTGTACTCAGCTATGCGTATTTCACGGAAGAACTCTAGCATGATCTGTTTAGTACATCACTGTGGGCAAGTTAACAACAGAGCCAGGTGACAGGCCAAATGATGAATCCTAGCCTCAAGAACAGACGGCTGTTTAGGAAATTTCTGGACAGGGGGAACTGATTTTGGGGAATGGGGATAAAAAAAGCAGGTGGCCAACAGCCCTCATCTAACCCAGCCGACAGTCACCTTTAAAAAAACTGCCGGTCTTTCAGAAGGCAGGTGAGAATACAGTGTCTCATTTCCTTGTGGGTCTTGAAATTCCCACCAAAGCAATTCCTGTCCAGTCCTAATTTCTCTAGGGCACTAACTGCGGTCACCGCAGAGCACTCCTACACAACCACACATCTGCATAAGCTGAGACCAGCGCTGGCCAGAGGTGGGCATGGGTCCATGAGCTCTGTGTACACAACAGGGGGAGCCCTGGTGACCGGGCTACGTAGAGCTTCCAAATGGAGCCGCAGGAATAAGGGAAACTGATGTGGAACTGACAAGAGTGAGCAGCAAACAAAACCCACAAACCCATGAGAACTGATCAAGTAAGCCAGCCCCACACTTTGGGAGCAGACACAAGAGCGGGGTGAGGTTTGTGAAGACACATGCCAACCCCCTGTGATCATGGAACGTACAAGATCAGTGAGAGAAGCTGAGGACCTCAGATGAGGGTCCAAAGACAGCTTCTTCCTGGTTTCCAAGTACCCAATCCTTTGATTTGGGGAACCTCCCAAACTGTCTTAAAACTTACAGCCAAACTAGTCTGTTTTCCAATAGCTTACTTACAAGAGATATTATTAGGGACATAAGTAATCATTTAGTATCTTATTAATTACATGCAATTTCCTTCATCCCCAGCTTGAGCTATAAAGCATGTAACAGCATTAGGGGCTGCATTTCTACATTACTGTGGCGCCACCCGATACCACGACTGGAATTACAGTTTGCCAAACAAACAAGCAGGCTTACCAATTTTCTGATTAAAAATCTTGTCGAAAGTGATTTCATGTCTCTCCTCGAGATACTTCTGCATCACACTCCGGATACTAAAAGAGAAGAGTGACATGTTTTTAACAATGACAGTCTCCATCCCTAGAATGGAAGATACATGGATGTCTTCATTCAAGGATATTGGCTTGATGAACTTGACTTTGGTATTCTTTTCACAATGTATGTGTATATCACATCATCACATTGTATACTTTAAATGTAAATAATTTCATTTGTCAGTTATACCTCAATAAAAAATATGCCCAAAAGAAGGATACTGGCTTGACGAGAGATGCCTCTTACTGACACCCACGATTGCATAAACAGCTGACTAAATTTAAAGCTGGGAACACCACAGCTCCAGCTAGTACCCTCTTCCCATGACTCAGGGCCAACCTTACATGTAGAGACTTGACTATGAAAAATAACTTAAGGACTTTGGGGAAGCTTTCCCTCAACACCACTACTTTACAAAAATATTAAAAGCGTACACACACACGACAAATTCTGCTAAATCGATGAATGAGTTTCTTTCTAAAGCAAAAGCAAATGTTCCCTGGATATATTAATATTCAAAAGAATCACACTTCTATACATCAATGATAAGGCACGATAAAACATAATTAGAAGGAAGATTTCACTTATACCAGAAGAAGAAACATCAAATGCCTTGAAATAAATCTTTCAAAATATGTGCAGGAATGTTACAGGGAAAAATTACAAACTGTACTGAGAGACAGTAAAGGAGATCTTAATACATGGAAAGATAGACCACAGTTAGGAATGGAAAGATTTAATACTGCAGAAACTCAAAGTCTACCCAGATTCATCTATAAACTCAATACAATTCCCATCAATATTCCAATAGGATTTTTCATAGAACACGGAAACAGATAAGCTCTTTATGAAGTGTATGCAAAAGAACACAGGCTCAAGAATAGCTGAGACATTTCTGAAGAAAAAGAATGATGATAAAAGGGCTTATTAAGAAGCTAAAGTAATTAAGACAGGATAAACAAACTGACCAAGGAAATGGAACAAAAGCATATAAACTGACCCACACATACATGGAACCTTGATACATAATAGAAGTGGCAAAGCAGAAAAATGGGGAAAGGAGGGATTATTCAATAAGTGAACCCCCAAAGCGATTATCCAAATGGGAAAAGTAGAACTTAAATCTCTATCATCCAATGATGGGCAACAATCTGGCATTATCCCTTCCTTTTTTTTCCTTTTTTTCCTTTTTGAAACTAACTGAGGTATAATTTACATGTAATTAAATGCACATTTAAGTGTACTGTTAAATGAGTTTTTCACATATAATACTCTTCTAATCAAGATATCAAATATTTCTATCACCCCAAAAGATGCTCCTTTGCAATCACTCTCCCCAAATTCTAGATCTGAGCAACTACTGATCTCCTTTCTGTTAATAAAGATGACTTGCTGTAGTTCTAGAATTTTATATAAATAATACAATATGTTGTCTTTTGTGTTTGGTTTCTTTCCCTCGGCATAAACAAGCTTCATCCATATTGTTGTGTGCATAAGTATTCAGTTCCTTCTTATTGCCAAGTAGTATGTCACTGTATGAGTATTCTACCATTTGTTTATCTGTTCATCTGTTGATAGACATTTGCATTGTTTCCAGTTTGGGGCTATTACAAATAAAGCTGCTTTAAACATCTGTGTATACGTCTTTTTATGGGCATGTGTTTTCATTTTTCATGGGTAAATATCTAGAAGCGAAACTGTTGGTCATATGGTGAGTTATATTGAACATTATGAGAAACTGCTGAACCATATTCAAAACTGGGTGTAGGATTTTACATTCCCACCAACAATATATGATAGCTCTAGTTGCCAATACTTCGGTTGTCAATATTTTTACTTCTAGCCACTCTGTTGGGTGTGTAGTAGTATTTCATTTTGATTTGTACTTTAATTTGCATTTCCCTAATGAATAATATTTTCTCCCACTCTGCACCTTGCCTCTTCATTTCCTTCATGAAGTCCTTCTAAAAGAACAAGTGTTTAGTTAATGAGTTCCAATGTGCTGATTATTTCTTTGGCAGATGGTCTGTGCTAAGAAATCTCTCACATCCCAAGGTCATGAAGATTTTAACCTATATTTTCCCTTAGAAATTTTAAAGTTTAGATTTTGTTTAGGTCTAAGATCCATTTGTTATTTTTGAGTACGATGCAAGGTAAGAACCAAGGTTCTTTTTCTCCTTATAATACCTAATCGTTCTGGTATCATTTGTTGAAAAAACTATCCCTTCTCCATTGAATTTTCTTGGCATCTTTGTTGATTCAACACTAAATATGTGTAGGTCTATCTTTGGACTATCCTGTTGCATTGATCTATATGTCTACCCTTACAAAAATACTGTATTATCTTGATTGCTTTAGGCTTAGTAAGTCTTGAAATCAGGAGGTTTAGTAACCTAAGCATTCCAACTTTGTTTTATTGCTTTTGGTTTTGTTTTTTGTTTATTTTTTGGCTATCCTAGGTTCACTGTATATAAGTTTTGGAAATTTCTTCCCAGAAAAAGCCTGCTGAGGCTCTGATGGGGATTTTGTTGAATCTACAGATCAACTTGGGGGAAATTAACCTCAATAATACTAAGGGTACTATGCATAAATATGACATATTTCTCCACTTATCTAAGCTTCTATAATTTCTCTTATTACTATTTCATAGCTTTCAGTGCAGAAGTCTTGTTCTTTTCTTATAATAGCTTTCTCTGGTTTTGGTATCAAGATACTATGATTCATAAAATGAGAGGAGAATTATTCCTTTATTTAATTTTTCTGAAAGAGTTGGTGTAAGACAGTATTAATTCTTCAAATGTTTGATAGAACTCATCAGTGAAGCCATCTGAGCCTGGAATTTTCTTTGTGGGAAGGTTTTAAATTACAAATTCCATTTCTTTCATAGATATAGATAGGGCTCTTCATATTTTCTATTCCTTCTTGTACTGGTAACTTGTATCTTTTAAGGAATTTGTCCAATTCATCCGGTCTGTCAAATTACTGAAATTTGATCATATTTCTTTATTGCCCTTTTAATGTCCGTAAGATTTAGTGACAGCTCTTCATTCATTCTTTATACTGTTAAACTGTGTTTTCCTTTTGTTTTCCCTTGATCAATCTAAGCAGACGTTTATCAACTGTACTGATCTTTAGTTTCTGTTTCATTCATTTTCTTCTATTATTTATATTTCATTGATTTCCACTCTGTTATTTAAATGCTTACAACTTACATGTGGGATTAATTTGCTACTTTTCTAATTTCTTAAAAAGTCAGATCACTGAATTTAAACATTTCTAATATAATCATTTAAAGTTGTAAAATTTCCTCTGGGCATTGACTTAACTGTACCTCACAGATATTAATAGTCTGTTTTCATGTTCATTCAATTCAAATTATTGTCTAATTTCTCTTGATATTTTTTTCCTTGAACTGTAAGTTATTTATAACTGAGTTGATTCATTTCCAGATATATGGAGATGTCCAGATATCCTTCTGTTATTGAATTTTGGTTTAATTCTGCTCTTCAGAAAGCACTGGAGAGAATTAAAAGACAAGCCACAGACCGAGAGGAAACGCTGGCAAATCATATATCTGACTGAGGAATTGTATCCAGCATATATAAAGGATTTTCAAAGCTGATGAATAACAAAACAAAAAACCCTCTTAAAAAAATGGGCAAATGATGCATACAGACACTTCACCAAGGAAGATATGTGGATGGCAAAGAATCATACGAAGAGATTCTCGACAACATTAGTCATTAGGAAAAGGCAAATTAAAATCACAATGAGATGTTACTACACTCCTATTAGAGTAGCTAAAATTTGAAAAGACTGACCGTATCACACATTGGCAAAGACGTGGAATAACCAGAATCCTCATACACTGCAAGTGGGAATGTAAAACGAAACAAACACTTTGGAAAACAATTGGGCAGTTTCGTAATAAGTTAAACACAAACCACGATAAAATCCCATCAATTCCACTTCTAGGTATTTACCCCGGGGAAATGAAAGCATACACCCATACAAAGACTTGTACATGCATGTTCTCAGCAGCTTCACTCGTGATGATCAAAAGCTGGAAACAACCCAAGTGCCCCCAACAGGTGAACAAATGGATAAAAATGAGTGGATATCCATACAATATAATAATATTCAACAATGAAAAGGAATACATCACTGATATTACATGGGTGGATCTCAAAAAAATTATTCTGGGTAAAAGGAGCCAGATTTAAAAAAAAAAAAAAAAAAGAGTACATATTGTTTGATAACAAAGAGGCAAGAGCAAACTTTTGGAAATGATATATACAGTAAAATTAAAAATATATGTATTGATATTTGGTCTCTGTCCTGCTTCTTGGCACAGAGCTCCTAAAACCGGTGGAATTTCCTGAGTGACAGGAATGTCTTATTCATAAGGAGCCCTTTTCACCCATACCTGAGTTTATGCTAATGAGGTGACTTGGAAAAGCCCTAGATAACTTCAGGATAGGAGTGACTGCCAGAGGAACCAATCATGTGATTAGACGATTGGAACTTTCAGCCCTACCACTTGATTTCCAGGAGGCTAGAGACTCAGTTCAATTACTAACAGCCAATGATTTAATCAATGGGGCCTGTGTAATGAAACTTGAATGAGAACTCTAGAACGATGAGGTCTGGAGAGCTTCCAGGTTGATGAACCCGTCAGTGTGCTGGGAGGGTGGCACTCCTGAAGAGGGTGTGAAAGCTCTGTACTCCACTTCTTCCCATGAGACCTTGCCCTACGTAACAACCACTTTGCAGTTCCTGGGATGTACCCTTTACGGTAAAAATAATCATAGGCGTAGGACTTTCTTGAGTTCTGTGAGTTGTTCTAGTGAAATCTCAAACCTAAGAAGGTCATGGGAAGCCCAAAATGTGTAGTCAGTTAGGCAGAAATGCAGGTAGACCTTAGACACATATTGCAGCTGGCATCTGGGGGCAGTCTTGAAATATGTGTAGTTTATTTTACATGAATTACATCAATAAAGCTGGAGATATTATTATCATCATCATACCACAAGGATGCAATCAGCAAAATCCTGGGTGTGGGAAACTCTACACAACAGATGACCCAGTTTCTTAAACAAAAAATTTCAAGAGGGAAAATGATAGGGAACCTATAGTTCAAAAAAGACTTGAAAGAAATAACAATCAGGTGTAACATACGAACCATATTTAAAACTCAATTCAAGTAAAAAAAAATTCTTGTAAAAAAACTGAAGAAATGTGAATACAGATTGAATATTTTATGATATTAAGCAAGTATCACTTTTTTAGCAGTAGCAATGTGTTATGCTTATGTTGGGTATTTTAGGAGCTCTTATCTTTTAGAAATACAGAAATATTTACAGATGAAATGATATATACCATGTCTAGGTATGCTTCAAAATAAACTAAAGGAAACAATGTATGGATGAAACAAGATTGGTTACGTGTTGATTATTGATAAAGCTGAGTGGTGGCGACAAATTTATTGTATGATTCTCTCCTGTACCTGTTTGAAATTTTCATTACAGAAAGTTTAAAAAAATCAAAATATGGCCTCCAGATTCCTGGACCATTACTTTACACACCTCATCAAAATAAGCATATATACTTACTATGTATAATACTACACCGATTGGGGGCATAATGGTTTTTTTTTTATTTAATACCAACTGGTTGGTGATATACCAACCCTACCTGTCATGACCTACTGGGGTTCTGCTACATAAATGCAAGGTAAGTATAATAAATATTGTATCATAATTTAAAAAATTTTTCTACTACTAAAGTAGTTTAAAGAGCAGATATCTGCTCTCTACTGGCCAAAGGATGACTGTGGATACCTCCCATTATTAAAAGTCTCTACATTCTATGTGAAGTTTAATTCTGTTCTATTCTGATGTCCAAAGTAAAATGCGTCTAAACAGATATTTCAAATAATATGTGACACATCACCTAAAAAAACTAATCACACATAAGGCAGTTGTGAAGATTAAGCAAGATGGCTTTGTTAGAAGCACTGCCTAAATAAGAGCTGCTATCGTTACGACCGTCAAGAAACCCAAAAGGCAGGCTTTTAAGATAGGAAAACTAAGCAATCATACCAAGATTCAACTCCCCCAAAAGGAGTTTTCATACTGTCAGCTCTTCCCAAGGTTCCTCGGTTCACCAGATCTTTGGCAGAAAAGTCTTGTATGCAATTTGCATAGCATTAAACAACAGCGTGTGAGACGATCTATATTCAGGAGACCACAGCCCAATTAAGCTAAATGTGAATTCCTTTGTGTTTTTTCCTCCAATATTTTGAAAATCCACATCCTGTTTTTAATACCTTTTCTTTTGCAATATATTACCTAATATTAAAGTGACACTAAACATAATTGAACTTCGCTGGCAAAAAAAAAAAAAAAAAAAAGAACCACACCATCAATACAAAAGTTACCCCTGAACAGATACAATATGAAGGATGAACAAAGTTATGGGTTCATCAAGTTTACCTAATCAGAGTTATCAGGGACGGTGATCTAAACCGTCCCTTCAAATTGGTTACAATAATCATTTTTGAATCCATTTATCTTTCTCTCAAAATACGTTTGCATCAGCAACAATAGAGAAGCAGCTTCATTTGATGGCTACCTTGCTGTCTGTGTGGAATAAGCATCAGAGGATGGGAAAACTGGAGCCAAGGAGAGTCCGTAGGAGGGCCGGGAGCATCCTCCTTGCTCCTGAGAGCCATTTTTCATGGAATTCTCTCATTTAAAAGATCCCAAGGCATAGCAGCACTATTTACAATAGCCAAGGCATGGAAACAACCTAAGTTTCCAGCAAAAGATGAATGGGTAAAGAAGATGTGGTATATATATATATATATATATATATATATATATATATATACACAATGGAATATCTCTCAGCCATAAAAAAGAATGAAATAATGCCATTTGCAGAAACATGGATGGACCTAGAGATTATCATACTAGGAGAAGCCAGTCAGACAGAGAAAGGCAAATACCGTATGATACCACTTATATGTGGAATCTAAAATATGACACAAATGAACTTATCTACAAAACAGAAACAGACTCACAGACATAGAGAACAGACTTGTGGTTGCCAAGGGGGAAGGGGAGAGGGGGAGGGATGGATTGGGAGTTTGGGATTAGCAGATGCAAGCTATTATATAGAGAATGGATAAACAACAAGGTCCTACTGTACAGCACAGGGAACTAGACTCAATATACTGCGATAAACCATAATGGAAAAGAACATGAAAAAGAATGCATATATATGTATAACTGAATCACTTTTCTGTACAGCAGAAATTAACACAACACTGTAAATCAACTATACTTCAATAAAATAAATTTTTAAAAAAAGATCCCAAGGGCCTCACATTTTGCCCAATGTCCAAACTCCCTGGCACGTTATGGCGAGCATTTCCAAAGAGGCCCCAGGCCACCTCATCAACCATATCTTCCCTCTGTCCTCACACGGTAGCCACGCAGGATTTCTTCACTGCTCTGTAATTCTGTAAATGCCATTCCCACTAATGCCTCTCCTCACGTGAAAACCTGCTCAGCCTCCAGGATCCAGGTCAGGGTCACTGGCCTTCGCCAACCCCTACAGAGGCAAGCCCTCTTACTTCGGTTTCCACTGCATGTCAGATGGCACCATTGTATCATTTCCCACAGTGTATTGTAAACATACACACCTTCGTATCCATCGCCTGTTCACTTAATCACTCATTCATTCAAGATAGGAAGTGTCTCCTTTCCACGAGCCAGGCACATTGCATGACACTCAGAATACACAGTGGGTCCACCCGGTCTCTGCCCTGAAGGGGGCCACGTCTAGAGGGGTGACAGTGGAGTAAGCAGGGAGTCCCAACGCAGTGTCACAGGTACGTGTCAACAGGGGCAATCACAGGGGCCTACAGAGTCTAGTGCAACACAGCTGAACTCCAGATCCCAAGGGGCCCCGGGCAAAGATGAGGTGACAGAGAAAGCAACGGGACCACTCGTGCAGCATCTGCTAAGCCATGCCAGCCTGCACCAAATAATTGAAGGAAATGGACAAAGGACAGCAGCAGGTTAAAAAAAAAACACACAGAGAAAACTGCCATACAACATACAGCCTCCACTTTTGGACTCACTTATTTTTCTAACTACACGAGAATACCTAAATTACCACCCTTGAGATTAATGGCCAGGTTTTCATGGCTTTTTTTTTTCAAAGCAAACACTTCAGGACTTCCCTGGCGGTCCAGTGGTAAAGACTCTGCGCTTCTACTGCAGGGGGCTCGGGTTCGATCCCTGGTCCGGGAACTAAGATCCCACGTGCCTTGCAGTGTGGCCAAAAAATAAATAAATATATAAAGCAAACACTTCCTTTCCAAGGACTGACAGATGACATTTTGTTTCTACAACTGGCAAAAATGCTGACTTGGATACAATTGCTGAGCTTCCTTGTCTCCCTCCCACAGTTCTTCCCTAAGACAATGTGAACCAGGCCAGAACCTCAGAGAACAAGCACTCTCTAGGCAAACAGATTTACAAAGTAAAACTTGTTCCGTATAAGATCATCCAATGGAATTTTTCAACTACTCATCTTTTAATTTGGTACGTGATACCACTTATCACACGAGAACTCTTCATCTGTGTCATGTATTCATTCATTTTCTCCTTTATGGTTTCCAGGTTTGGGGTTCACCTGGGACAGCCCTTTATATCCCAGAGTAATAAAAATATATTCTCTCATGTTTTTCTATTTTTAATATTTTGATGATCATCTCATCAGAGCTCAGGAATTTATTTTTTTTTAACTCAGGAATTTATTTTTTTACAATGTGGAGGGGTTATGACTTTACCTGATGGCCAGCTATCATGCACAATCCCTTCCTTCCCCAACAGACTCAAAATGCTCACTTTTGCTCATAAGCCAAATTCAAATTCTACTATATAGATGAATATAAATATGCATACACAGGAGATTTTTGCATGCTCTGCCACTTGTGTGTCTTATGTGCCTGAAACAAGACTTATGTGTCTGTGCCTGTAACAAGACCACACTGTTTTAATTCCTATAGCAATGTTTTATATTCAGTGTTTAACTTTTTCAAAATTTTATTGGTTATTTTTGCCCTTTTTTCTCTTCTAGATGAATGAGGATCAGCTTATCACATTCTTTAAAATTCTCACGTGGATTCTGATTGGGATAGGTTAATTTGAAGAGAACTGACATCTTTTCAATACTGAGTCTTCCTGTCTAGAAATATCTTGTAACTCTCCCATTTATCCAGATTTGTTTTGACTTCTCTTAAAGTTTTGTTTTTCTTCATACCAGTCTTATTGGTAATTTGTTGGTGAGGTCTGGTTTAGAGCAACACATTAGAAAACACTTCTTTTAAAGAAATTATTTTGAGGGCTTCCCTGGTGGCGCAGTGGTTGGGAGTCCGCCTGCCGATGCAAGGGACACAGGTTCATGCCCCAGTCCGGGAAGATCCCACGTGCCGTGGAGCGGCTGGGCCCGTGGGCCATGGCCGCTGGGCCTGCGCGTCCGCAGCCTGTGCTCCGCAATGGGAGGGGCCCCGGCAGTGAGAGGCCCGCGTACCGCAAAAAAGAAAAGAAAGAAAGAAAGAAAGAAAGAAAGAAAGAAAGAAAGAAAGAAAGAAAGA
>NW_021703765.1:68082973-68096715 GCF_005190385.1 Monodon monoceros
AGAAAGAAAGAGAAAGAAAGAAAGAAATTATTTTGAAATGTTTTGACAAGTTAATAGTCACACAATTTAAAAACAGAGAGTTCTTAAAGTAACCTCAGTGAGAGAGAATTACATTGCAGAGTCTCATTAGGCATGGAAAGTATGCTTACAGGATAGATCATCTTCAATAGCATGCTAAACGTAAACATCAGAGCTATGATTTAATAGACATTCATGACTGAATGAGGCTCAGTGAAGTCTTCCATACTCAGTGAGTAAATGGATACAGTTTTCTAAAGTTTCACGGCTTAATATGCTTTCTCTCTTGGATAATCTTTTTCCATCTTTTTTTTTTTTTTTCCTCATCCCTCGATGAGAAGTCTTCCAGTCAAAAGGTTGTAAATCTGTCCACACGACTTGGAGGAGTCAGAACTCTGGTTGCAAATGCATTTATTACAACTCTATCCATATCTTTGCAATCAGTGTCACAGAGGCTCTCTTTCAGTCATCTAATGCAGTTTCCAAAAAGCACATCAGCCTTCCTTCAGTCTGTTATTTGAGATGCTGGACGTTCTGTATCTCCATACGATGTGTCACAGGAATTTATATCCTAAGTCACCAGTGCTGGTTACACGTGACATTGGGACAACAGCGAGGTTATCGTCAGCCCTACCCGAAGACAGCCTTGATCCTCACACAAAGCGATCTTCTCTATTGGTTTTAAAAATTCTTGTAAAATTTTTCAAACATGCAAAAAGTAGGGCTTCCCTGGTGGCACAGTGGTTGAGAGTCCGCCTGCCGATGCAGGGGACATGGGTTCGTGCCCAGGTCCAGGAAGATCCCACATGCCGTGAAGCGGCTGGGCCCGTGAGCCATGGCTGCTGAGCCTGCGCGTCCGGAGCCTGTGCTCCGCAACGGGAGAGGCCACAACAGTGAGAGGCCCGCGTACCGCCAAAAAAAACCATGCAAAAAGTAGAAAATGGTAGAATGAATGCCCATAACCCGTCAATCAACACCTCAGGAACAGTTATCAAGATTTTAGTCTGCTACTTTCATCCTCCCCTTCACTTTTCCTCCGTTTTTTTAAAGCAAATCTCAGACTACATGTTGTTTTACCTTTACTACTTCCATCTGCATTTCTAAAAACTATGGACATTTTCCTTCCAATAAGCATGATCCGTTATCACTTCCCAACCCCACCCTGGAAGTAACAATAAATCCTAAAGATCTAATACCCATTTCCTAAACCAAATTTCCAGGATTCTCTCAGAGGTGTCTTTCATATAGTTGGGTTTGAATCAAGATCAAATCAAGATCCACACATTCATTTGATGATTATATCTCTGAAATCCGTTTTACTCTCGAGCACCCGTCCATCCCCACCACCCACTTTTTATCTTCATGCCAGTGACTTACTGAGGAAACCAGGACCGCAGTCCTGGAGGATAGCCCCCATTCTGGATTTGCCTGTTTGCTTCCTCATAAGGTCACTCAATCTGTTCTTCTACCTCCATGTGTCCTGTGAGCTGAAAGTCAGCTCTGAGCTTGAGGCCATGCAAGTCCACCTTTGGGGGCAGGAATACTCACTACATAGTCTTCATATTGCCTCATACAAGGAGACGCATTTATTTCTCCTCAGCGTTGGGGAGGGGGAAGTTCCCCCCTCCCCTTCTTGAGTTCCTCAGGCAGGTCTAATAATTAAATGGACACAAGACAGAGTAACAGGAGAAAAAACAAATTTAATTCATAGGTACAGAAGTCTCACAGAAATAGGACCTAAAGAAAGGACCAAAGCAGGTGGCTTTTATACTTCTTAGACAAAGAAACAATAAATCTGTGAAGAACTGACAAGACAAAGACATTTGGGCTTGGGGTCGTAAATTAGTGAAGAAGTAATAACAAGGTTTATTTACACAGCCTTTTCAGCTGGAATTTGCCATCTCTGGTGATAAGGATGTCTCTCTACCTCCTGGGGTGGGGAGGGTACCTTTCACATGGGAGATTTATTTCCTGCTTTCTGGAGACAAAGGAGGGTCAAAGTGTTCTTCTTCCATTGGTTGTTTCTTAAGTAACCTTAATTCAAAATAATCAGTATGCCACTTTGGCCTATTTTGGGGTCGGCCTGTCCTGAGCCCCAACGTTAGTGATGTGAAAATTCAGATGGTGAGAGTCTGACCTCTCCATTTAAAATTCCCCCATCTACCTTTCATTTAGTGGTTTCATACACTGATGATCTTTACCTAAATCAATACTGTCAGTAAACGTTGCAAAACGATGATTTCTTTTTCTAATTCCATCATTCCTTCTGATTTGCTGCTATTCTTCTGTAAAGATGAATCTCCCATGACCAACTAGGGAGTTCTGGTTACCTTAAAATGTAGTTCGTATTGAAAGGTAAGATAAATGCTTAATTCTTTACCTTTTTCATTGCCGCTTTCCAGAGACAGAGTTGGTGCTCCAGTTTCACTGCCAGTAGTGATCAATAAGGCGTTTTACCTGGGGAATTCCTTTTTCGGGGAGAGCAGGTGAAGACGTTGAGTTGTGGATTGGGTCACTAAAGTGTCTCTGACAAACAGAACCCCACCCCAATGTGAGCTCAACGACCTTTCTGTATGAAGGTTTAATAGGCAACCTGCTTCATTAATTTTCTACCACAATTTAGAAGGTACCACTAACGAGATTAATAAATGTAACATAAAAAAATCCTTAATGCATCTAGAGTAACTGACAAGTATGTTCAAGCCAAAGATCCCCATTTACCTACAGACAGGGAGAGACGTGAATTTTAATTTTGCTTTTGAAATAAGAGCGCATCTGAAATTACAAAAGTGTGTCTGAGGTAGGAAAATAATGAAAGTATCAATATATGTAAGCTACTGGATCACCTCATCAGATCCCTGTAGTAGATCACCCAACTGAACAAAGACAGTGCATTTCAAACTGTGTTACTAGCATCTGAAATTGACAATGTTCCTCTACCCAAATCCAAGAAACTTCTTTGTTTAGAAGATTCATGTGGCGGAAGGTAGGCTGAGGTTGTCTATTAAAATGCACAGAATTTGAACCGAGGCTCAACTGTGCCGTTTGCTATCGAGGTGATCCTGAGCAATTAGCTTCTCTCTGAACCTGAACTTCCTCCTAAAATGGGGATGATGAGTATTGTGGAGCCGTTCCCAAGAATCTGAAAATAAGGGAAAAAGCTTGCTCTCGGAGAACGAAAATTTTAAATCAACACATAACACAAAGGGCAGAGAAATGCCAAAGGCTCCTCGGCTAACAAGCTGTGGCTTCAGTTATTTGAGGTGCTGGACGTTCTGTATCTCTATACAATGTGTCACAGGAATTTATACCCTAAATATAAATTAGGATCGAATCCAGTGGGGGCCTGGCACCAGTTAGATAGAGCAGGAAACATGAATATGTGGACAGGGGCCTCTCACTGTCAGGGAATTCCAGGATTCCACATCCAGGGTAAAGCCACCCCCTGGAGAAATGACCTGGTCCCAGCTACTGCAGCTGCCGAGCCAGGGGGCTAGGCCTTCTGACCCCTCCAGCCACAGGCCTGCGCCACCTGTGTCACCTTCTGAGGACAGCGTCACTTCCACGAGGGCCGCCTTATCACGAGGGGAGAACTCTCAGGTCATGGGGACTTCAGGCACAAGGGTCCTGAGAATGAGTACTGAGTGTAAAGCAGCAAATCTGACACTCCACCTACAGTCTGGCTTTTCAGGTAAATCGACCATGTGATTTAGTGCACTTTGAGGGGTGGGAGCCTCTACCTCAACGGATTCTCAAAGGGGTCTTTAAATAAGAACCACCGGGCTCGAAGAAGAGAAGAGAAGGCGTTAGTCGGGCCGACTCGGCTGATTGATGTGAACTTCACAGTAAGAGGCAGAGAGAGACTCAGTGCCACGACAGAATCCAGTTTCTGAGTCTGAAGGGCAGCGGGAAGCCCCCAGGTCCGAGGAGAGTACCAACTTTCCCCCAAACAGACAAAATACCCCTCTCATTGTCTCCACATGGACATGTCTGGAGTAATTTTCTTTTTTCTTTTTCAAATGTCTACCAACTACAGAGAATAACTGTAAAAACTAACAAGAAAGAGTCAATACGTGTAAAACTACAAGGCGCTATATACAAGTATTAGTGGGGTTTTTTGTGCTCTGAATTCAAATCTCTTGCATAAATATGAAACAGATGACCATCAGATGTCATTGGGTTGAACAAGTTAACATAGTCAGACCTAACTGTTAAGCCCAGCAAGTAGATCTCCCATCATGATCATTTTAATACTGATCCAATTCATACCCCAGGTCTGGAGAATGTTTCTTAAGAGCAGGGAAAGAATGTTATCAGGTTAGAACCACTGAGGCCCTTCAAAACTGGAGTCTGGTTTTTTCTACTGTTCTTCCACCATCTATCCTATACCAGAGACTTGTGAGACACCCATCGGCCATAATGTTTAACTTCAAATTCTGATCTTACAGGAAGGAGTGTCCAGCCTCTAGTTCATCAAACTGTTCCAGCATGACATGGCCAGAGAAAATAAACTTCTCTTACAGAGTAACCTGAATTTTAAAAAAATAATTAATTTGAAATACCAATCCCCTCTCAAGCAGGGCACTTTATTTAAAGGACACAAACATAAAGAGGCTGGCTGATTTTCCACGTGGAATTAAAAAAAAAAAAGAAAGAAAGAAACCAAATGATTAAACCCTAAGAAATCCCTGAACACAAAACTCTTACAGTTTTTTCTTTGGAGGGGCGGGGCGGGGCGGGGGTGGGGGGGTTATTAACATAAGCATCCTCTCATCCCTTGCTTAGAAACTACTATTGTGCAGGGAACACCTTCCCCTCCTAGCCCAATTCTACTTGGATGTTTTGCATAAAATAATAAATTTTCCTCCACGGCCACTGGAAACAAAACAGAAGGAGCGGTTCCAAAATGAAACACAAAAAGAGAGCAGGAAAACTTTACACTCTACTCTAATGTTGTGGTGATTATTGCGTAATCCCTGTCCCAGTTAGGGTGTCATTATGAGAAAAGAAACAGTACATGTAGGTGAAAAAAGCAGGGCCTTTTAAAGGTGAATATGATACACTACCAAATGTACAATAGCTAGCTAGCGGGAAGCAGCCGCATAGCACAGGGAGATCAGCTCGGTGCTTTGTGACCACCTAGAGGGGTGGGATAGGGAGGGTGGGAGGGAGACTCAAGAGGGAGGGGATATGGGGATATATGTATACATACAGCTGATTCACTTTGTTATACAGCAGAAACTAACACACCACTGTAAAGCAATTACACTCCAATAAAGATGTTAAAAAAAAGATGAATATGAAAGTCCCTTGACCTTTTCTATTAGGGTTAGTTCCATTTCTACATGGGGTATAGACACCCCCCACCCTTACACCCAACAGCAAAAGCCTTGTACTTTTCAAAGAAGATACATCGAAAATGTCATCAAAGCCTTAGACATTTTCATGATGCAAAATGAAAGCCTGCAGTATTTAACAGCTGTGTAAATGCCTTCCCATCTCAGCTCATTTTTAACTTAAATCCTTATTGAAAGCAATACAGATATAGAAAATTTAGAACAAATGACCTGAAAATATAACCAGTTACCTTTCTAGATTATAAAGAGCAACGGATTGACTTAATGACACAAAATACAAATACCAAGGAGGCGTTAGTCAAGAAAGTTTTCTTGCTGCAAACGAAGAAACTTGCTGCTTCCCACAGCTACCAGAGTTGTAAGTTTTGGAATATATGAAACATACACTCTCTAACCCTCAGAAGATGATCTTTTCAACTGAATTGAAGCTCGCTTTCTTCCTGAAATAGTTTAGCCCATGATTATCTAAGAAATACACAGTGCCTAGCACTCACTTTGCACTTGGCAAAGGGCAGTCACTGCCACAAAACACATGTAACCCATGCCTAACTTCCAAACTTTGACCAATGGAAACAATCCCCTAATCAAACTGGTATAATGAATTTTAAAATCATTCAAGGAACCAAAAAGGTTCTCCCTATAATGGAACTTTTAGAGGGACTTGACCATACACTTGATTTTGGATTTAACAGTTTTGCCATCACTAAATTCATTACAGTAACTCTGCAGACACCTTTTTAGTCTTCATCAATTTTAATATTCTTACTGAGCTAGGTAATGTTCAGACTGATGAGCGTGGATTACAGAGCAATGTGCAGACTTCAGCATGACATGAGGAACAACGAAAGGAACGGGGGACAGCTTCCCATAGCAGCCACTCTGGGCTGGGGTAGCTGCCTTCAAATGTCTGAAGATGCATTACGTTGGGGCGGGATTAAACTTGTTTTGCAAGACCACAAAAGGAGAGCAAGAGACCTGTGCGCAGAATTAATTACAAAGAGAGCTTTCCAACACCACGGAGCTTCCAGAGATGCTCCCCAAAGATGACCCTGGCTGGATGCTAGAGAGGGAGGTCGCCCACCCAATGCAGGACTTGACTGGGTGCCCTCCAAGATCTTTTCAAACATGAGATATGACAATGCTATGTTATTAAGATGCGATCTTTGAATGTCTGAGGAAGACTAGAGTGCATCACCTTATGCCTAATACGCTGAAGCCAGCTGCTTTTAGATTATGATTTTTGGTGCATTTTACTGAAGCAAAGACCTTTTGAGGATGTCAACTCTCTTAATTGCTTAGTTATCTATATTTAAAAGTGGCACACTTGTGAACTCTTAGGTACTGAAGCCAATACAGCCCAGAGCCTACTGGATGATGGATGGATGGATGGATGGAAGGAAGTAAAGGGAGGGAAAAAGGAAGGGAAAGAAGGAGGGAAGAAAAAAGGGAGGAAGGAGGAAAGAAAGGAAAAGAACCACGCAAAGCACCGCATGCAGAAGGTTCTAGACAAACAGTATTACAACAAACAGCTAGAGGAAGAACACTGAGGAGAAATCTGGGAAATTCACCTACTTATGGGTCTAGGGGTCAACATTCTAACTTTTCAGAAGTCCTGCCTCCCGAGCCCGCCCCCTCTGAGCACGTGGCACAAGGGTCTCCGTGCAATACTGCTTTCATCTCCTACTGTTTTGTACTTTTTTTAAGGTGTTATGTCTCATACTGCATATAAATCACAACCACCACCACCTATGGTGCAAATTAAAGTAAAATTATCTTTTCACACTGCTTCCGATCTTTTTTCTCCTGAGTTTTCTGTGTTTGAAATGAATGTTCTCTCCTGCTCACAAATGTATGGATAGAAAATGCTCTCAAGAGACAGATTTTTATTTGGACATTTTGTGATCAAAAAGGAATAGATATCATATTGTACAGATGGGGAAACTGAATACACTGAATTTAATACTGAACTGAATTTAAGTGACTTACCAACGGCCCATGGCAAATTGCCAGTGGAATCAGGGTCATACTTCCTAGTCTAGAACTTTCTCTTTTAGTACAGTACGGCAGGTAGGAGGGAGGGCACAGGAAAATGAGGGGCCAGTGATGACAACTGGCCTTCAAGTTCACTAAGGATAAAGGTCTGGCCGGGCTACTTTCATATGGGCTACTTTCATAGAATCACTTTTTCCTGCTCCTGAAACCCTGGAAGAAGGAAATGAGAGCAAAAGAGTACAAGTCCAAGGCTGGGTCAAAGCTGACTCTTACAATCAGTCACAAAATATATGAGCTGCAAAAATATTTTCACTGTATTCTCTAAGGGGCTTTTTCTTTATGGTCCTATAAAGTACTACAATGTGCTTTTGCTTCACACTGAGGCCAAAGCACAGGTGACCCAAAAGAAGCCTTCCAAAATTAGGAGAAATATTTACAGGATATGGGGAGCCTGCTGCATTTCAGACCCATACAGCAGTCCCAAAAGGCCCAGGGGTTCTAACTTCTAATCAGTGATAAAAACAGAGAAGGATAAAGAAGTGAAAAAGAGGAGAAGCAGAGGCGGTCCAGAACAACCTCATTAGCATGCAAATGACTTAGCTGACAAATGATTCAACAACCAGAAAGCAAAAGTTGCCAAGTACATCATTTCCATTTCCCCACCGCTCAAGTCCAGAGAATAAGGACAGACCATCAGGCACACAGAATGCATTTTCACCTACAGCCATCTTCAAATACACAGTTTTATTAACAGAGGAAGATTATTTGAATGAGAAAGTGATTTTTACTGCAAATAAAGCCAAAAATATTCTTTTGTCCCTTTTACCCTTTTCTCAGATATGGAAAATTGGGGGTGGGGGGCGGGTGGGAGGTAAGCAGCCTGAGCTGCCCTTTTTTTCTAAATGATAAAAGACAGAAATCCTGTTGGGTGGCCAGGGGGTGAGGCGGTCTATTATTATACAATTTCTCATTAACAGCAGCGAGATTGCGCTTCTCCTATTAAACAGAACAGGCATTTAACCCCTGAGCTCCTCCTGGGAAAAAGGCAGAAACTGCTTATTCACTTAGTCATAATTACCGTTTTCGCAGGTCCCAGAGGAATAGCTGTTCTCGATCAGTCTGTGAGGTCGGTCCTGACTTTCCCAATGCCACCCTGGCAGCTGACTGAATCGGCACGCAGAATGATTTTTCCCCAACCAAAAAAAAAAAAAAAGTTTCGCTATTTCATCCATTCCCTGTAAAATGAGACGTGGGGGTGTTCGCTATTCTTTCTGGTGAGACGGCATAGCAAGGTGGAAAGGACCCAGATTCTGGGAAACTTGGGCTTGAATCCTGCACCTGCCTCGGCCACATTCAGCTGTCACCAGGACTGAGTTCCTAAACCTCCCTGAGCACCTGCTCCTTTGGGAAAACGGAGCTGATGCTAACTACCTGAGAGGACCGTTGTGGGGAACAGATGCACTCACGATGCAAACTGCCTGGCAGAGGGCGAGCTCTCGGCAAATGGTAGTTGTCATATCACTACTTCATGGAATTTAAACTTCTCTCTCGCTTGTCGGGGTTGCAGGGACCCCGGGTGCCCTCTCTACTCCGTGGCATCTCTTACTCTGCTTGCCACGATAAAGACGGAAGCGTCCCTTCTTTGAGCTGTGACATCTGATCCAACAGTGTCCGTCCCCGTCCACACAGATGTTTGGCAAAACCCGATTCAGTGTACCGAGGGGGTGTTTTTAAGAGGCTGTCTCTGAGAACACATCGCTTCTAAAAGCTGGGACTGCCTGTACCTCAAAGACATCGACTGGGCTCTCGACGCAAAGCCTTTCACGACGCTTGACTTGGGCATATTCTGGGTCCCAAATTGACTGCACTGGAACGTCTATTTCTAAGAATTGCCGATCACACACCACACTTACATCTTCAAGTCGCTGGCACAAATTAACTTTGCCCGAGAATGAAGTAGTAACTGAAAGGTCAAAACAAATTACATTTGGAAAGTGTCGCATAGAGAAAAAGAAGCAAGACCACCACCACCGTTTTATGCATAGAAATGCTCCTATCGACGATAAAGAGCGCTTTCTTCCTGAAGGCTGTTCCTTCTTTCAACCTTAACTTTTCAGTTCAGAGTTGGGCTTGCAGGCATAGAATACCCTCCAACCCAAACGGAGGGGAATCTTTCAAGTCACCCACCACTCACTCGCTGACTGGAGTTGGGGAAATTACAGAATAAACCCCATTTTCACATCAGAAGAAAACAGAGCTATTTTTCAAGATCAATTACCCATGATAGTTTTAAAAATAGGAAGATGCACACTACCATATTACTATATATATTACAGCTAAATAGCTCTTCAAAGGAGATCATTAACAAATTACTATAAGACACTGAGCAGATATAATGTGTTCCGTGAATACAGAATAGTAAAAGCCACTCCGTGCTACTTGTCCACAGTTAAATAGAATCTTCAAGCAATTGCACATGAAAGTAAACATATTTCTCAACTCCCAGTGTATTTGCCACTAGACTGTAAGCCCCTTGAAGGAAGAGGCTGCAGCCAGGGTGGTCACAGTATCCCTCTGCTTGGCTCAGGAAAAAACCTCTACAACCAGGTACTGAATTAATGGAATAAACAGTATCACACACCTTTTTCAGGACGGTCTAAAATGCTCCCAGAAACTTATAAAGGCTCTTTAAAATGTTTTCAGACCTTCCTATCATAGCGTGTGAATACTTGGAAAGGACAAGCTTTGTGATGGATGATCCCAAGTTTTCAATGTCCACTGAACAGAAATGAAACACCAGAGGAAAGATGGATTTTACGTGACTCAACCTCTTGCAAGTGTGTGTGACCTCAAGTCAACTGAATTTCACTCTGTGCGGAAAAAGATACAAGAGTAGTGAGCCCAGGGGAAAAGCTGCCTTGAACCCTCCAGAGCTTAAGATGCTAACCCTTTGTAGGCCTTGGCTTCTGAATTAGACCCTATTAAATAAAAGCGTTTCTTCTCTAACGTGGCATAAAACAACTGGCATGCACATATGAATGAGCTGGGCCTGCACATCAGCTACACTAGCTCGACAAATGTTTCAGTAAACTAAAGCAGCTATATAATTTGAACAAACAGGCAACTTTTCCAGAATTTGCACTCATTGGTTCGTTAACTGAATAATGTGTCAGCCTAACAAAATGGTTGCCTCTTGCCATCTCAGAGAAGCAAAATCTCCCCAGGGTGGAACGTTCCATTTTCTGAGATTCTCCCGTAATAGGCAGGGGACTGCACACCCCGCACTTCATTGAAATTAGCTAGCTATTGCTTCATTCTGTTGCCTTTCTGTGCAAAACTGGGGAAAAGGCAAAGTAAGTGAAATAAGGAAGCACACAGAATACTCAGTGGCTTCAAATAATTAGCTGGAAAGAAAAGTCACTCAGGATAGACCGATGGCAAGTTTTATGCTTCCCATTTAGATACTGAAAATACAAAGCTAAACCTCTTTTTCAAGAATGCCCAAGACTGGTGATCACAGGGCTTACCCCAAAATGAAGCTGAGATAGAAACTCTTATCAGAAAACATGTTACCTGTATCCTTTACCAAAGAGCGAAATCACACTAGGCTTTTGAGTCATGATGCTGAGGCAGTTCAACATGAAATTAACTTGCTTACCAGAGCTAGAAATCCCCCTAACCTCTCACCCCCATCCCAAAATCGAGCAGGTAGGCCACTAACTGCTATACAGTCATGGAGAAAAAACGTGCAAGATGTTTTACCTCATGATCTCTATGTACCAGAATCCTAACACAGCACAAGGAGTGGCAGTTACTATGTAAATGGTCACAGCACAAAACTAAAGCCAGTTGAGATAAACTCAAAACAAATTGGAATCTCTGGAGGAGGTTCCAATGGCCTAATTCGAGTCTATTTAAAAACAAAACAGCAACAGAATAACAATTACTAAAGAGCCACTTCCTAAAATTACTCTCCTGTTGATATGTCTCAGTTCTAAAATGTCATGAGAAATCTGCTGGCAGGTCACTGATTCTGCCCTAAAAGAAAGCATTACCAAAGAATGCCACCGAAAACAAAGGCCTTCACACAAGTAAGTGAATACCCTAAGCACGTAAGTATGTTCTTAAGAGGGACATTGAAAAAAGCAGAAGTCATATTAAGTTCAAAACACCAAGAAAAAAAATGAACAGCAGTTCCTAATTTTAGTAACATTATATATCACCCTCCCCCCCCCAAAAAAAAACTGTCCATGAGTTAAGATTTCTTGATTTTACATATAGACACTTTATATATTTGGGACTCCCTGCCCTTAAGGAAGAAAAAGAGGAAAAGAAATTAAGCACTATATATGACATTTATAGAAATGTAGAGGGTTTTATTTTTTTAATGAAATTCAGGTTTCATTTGGGGGTTACTGTTTTACAGTTTCCCACTTGCCAGAAATTTTAAACAGCACTGATCATCAGCGAGCTTCGGATATGTTAAAGTCTGGAACAGGAGTGTTGCTTTCACAACACTCCGAAAGGCCTCCACTCTTCCCTTACTTTCCCTGCTTGTCTTCACTCATCAAAGTAGGTTTTTCCCTGCAAAATGTAAAAGAGGCAGGGGCTATGAAGGGCAAGCGAGACAAAAAACATCCAGGAAGCACGTCTTCATTTACACAATTTGACTTTTCACAACGAATAACGCAAAGGGAAAGATATTTTCTCTATCGTGGGGCTTGGACTCAGGGATTTGTAAAAATAATCTGATGAGCCCTCAGCATCACAAGAAAGATGTTTTTTCTCTTACATCAAGGTAACATTTAAGCAATCTTAGATGTATATAACACTTGAAGAACTGATGCTTTCAAATGGAGAACAGCTTTGGTTTTAGATTCCAATACATTACAAAAATGCATGGTCTTAAATTCACCATAAAGAAGATGCCTCTTTTTATCATCAATTGACCAAGAGCTATTTAGTGTCAAGGAGACACATCTGCTGTACCCCTCATGATGTTGTTAATTAGGAAAGCTAAGGGGAAAAAAAAATCCAACGCTAATCCTTTGATACACTATTTGAAACTCACTATTAATCTGATGCATGATATTTTCTGGGGTGGTGCCAATGATATGAACTAATCAAGCCGTTTACTACTTCATCAATAATAAATCATTTTTAAGACAAAAATTACAACTTGGTATGGACCTCACCAAGACCCTCGCCAATTCAATCGGCCCCTTTGCCGGTAATTTAAACAACAAATTCCTGCCTGGAATCACCCATTCAACATGCGTTTTTAAGTGAGTCCCATTTCAACCTTTTAATAAAGTGCCACCAGTGGATCTGTCACCAGGTGACACGCTTAGTACCAAAAAGAAAATCGGGTGGGTCAGAATCCACTCCTTACTGCCTGGAGGCACCAAAGAGAAAAGGAGTGCAGGAAGCTGACTGGACTGGTGGACCTTAAGGGGAGCAAGCACTGAAAACACCAATTTAAGTGCCTGGGGCAAAAGGCAACTCGCCTGCACTCCCTAGCTAAGGCGCCCAGAGGGAGCTGAGGGGAGGCCGGTGCTGGAATGGGGGACAGAACAGAAACTAGGGAAGGAACGACCGGGATGGAGCACAAGGGAAAGACAAGCATGGGGCAGAAGGAGGGACAGGGATGGGGCAGGCAGGGGACCATATGTTGGGGCTCGAGGGGAGGGCAGGGATGACAGAGATGGGGCCAGGGATATGGATGGGGCTAGAAGGACAGGGATGGGGCAGGAAGGAACCACAGCAATGAAATAGGGAGGACTACAGGGATGGAGCTGGACCGAGAGGCAGAGATGGGGCAGGAAGGGGCGACAGGGATGGAGCTGGTCCAGCGAAGTCACAACCACATCCTCACCACACCTCGCTGGGGCGCTCGCTGCGCGCCACGCGCCACGCGCCGCGCTGGGCACTTCGGGGCGCTCTCTCCCGGAGTCCCCCCAACAGCCCTCCGATGCCCCATTTCAGAGACGGGAACGGCGAGGCCGGCCCTGCAGCGCCCGCTCCCGGAGGTCGCCGGCCGAGGGGGCAGCGGCGGCTGAGCGCCCGACCCTCCCGGACGCAGGGTGTCGCTGGCGGCCACGGGGGGCGGCGACGCGGGGGGCGGCGCGGGCCCGGGGAGCCGGTACCTGGGCTCGGGCAGGACGATCTTCTTGCTGGCGCGGGCGGCCGGAGTCGCCTTGCTCTTCTCCATCGCCATCAGGTAGCTGACATCGGCCAGCACGGCCTCCAGGTCCGCCATGTTGGCGAGCGGCGGCGGCGGCTCCTCACGACCCGGACGGGACGCGCTCCCGCCGCCGCCGCCCGCCGCGCCCCGACGTGGGGGGGCCGCCCCGGGGCAGCCCCCCCGCGCGCCCC